>NC_088869.1:4853825-5153825 GCF_032884065.1 Artemia franciscana | reverse complement strand
TACTTTAGTGTAAAGAGCGAGGTATTATGAGGAGGGGAACCCCACATATGCGTAATAATTTCTGTTTGTTTTAAGTTTTAATGCTGCTCCTTACTTTCAGTTGAAAAAACTTTTCATATTTATTTTTTCATTGTTTTTTTTTAATAATACTAGAAAATCCTGCGCTCCCTTCATTGAAGTTCTCTTCCCCAATGGAAAATACCTCCATGGAAAGATCCTCCTATTTAATCCCCCCTCAACTTTTCTCCCCCCTCAAACCAAAAAATTTCCCTGAAAACGTCTGTACACTTCCCAATAACGATTACAATATGTAAACAGTGGTCAAAGTTTGTAACTTGTAGCCCCTCTCACGGGGACTGTGGGGGAGTAAGTCAATCTGAAAGACATAGTTATAAGGTTTTTAGACTATGATGAATAAAATGGCCACTCAGAATTTTGATCCGGTGACGTTCTGGTAAAAATGAGCCTGGGAGGGGGCCTAGGTACCCTCCAATTTTTTTGGTGACTTAAAAAGGGCACTAGAACCTTTAATTCCCTTTAGAATGAGCCCTCTTGCAACATTCTAGGACGACTGGGTCGATACAATCACCCCTGGGAAAAAAAAACAAAACAAAACAAAATACGCTCTGATACGCTGAATGCGATGATGTGATTTTCGTTTAGATTATATGACTTTTAGGGGGTGTATCCCCTTGTTTTCTAAAATAAGGGAAAGTTTCTCAGGCTTGTAACTTTTGATGGGTAAGATTAAACTAGATGAAACTTATATATTTAAAATCAGCATTAAAATACGATTCTTTTGATGTAACAATTGGTATCAAAATTCCGTTTTTTAGAGTTTCGGTTACTATTGAGCCGGGTCGCTCCTTACTACAGTTCGTTACTATGAACTGTTTGATTCAACGTAATCTCAATTACTTAGCTCAGATACACCGACAGATGCTAAATCGCTGTAGTTTTTCTTGATAGTCAGTTTCCTAAATCGCAAAAATTCACAGTATAAATACAGAGTCGCGCTAATTCCTGCAACGGTTTAATTTTTAGAATACCTTATTTCTTAAGAGTCAATCAGGACCCTAAAAAGTTGGGAGGCCTGGGAATATCCTGTTCCCATAGAAGTGCTAGTGACAAGCAATCTTAGTATTGGACATTCCTTAGATTGGCTATTTCACTCAAGGATTTACTCTGGAATGGAGACAAATTCGAATGTCGCCCTGGGAATCAGATGCTTCATCAAGAAAATCTATATATTTTTTTGCTCTTTTTTCTTATGAAAATCACCATATTAAATAGGAACTTGTAAAATGCTGGAACAGTGCTGTTGCAGTGATTGTAAACTATCATTATAAACCAAAGTAATTGAGTTTCTTGTTATTATTTTTAAATTACCACTATCACCACTACTACTAACAGCTCACCGCAGCACCAAGCCGCCTGAGGCCAACACAGCTGCGCACGCTCTTCCTCCATCCCAATCTATTCAAAACCTCCCTCTTCACCTCCTCCCAGAAAGTTTTCGTTTCCCTTAAATCATTCATTATGACATCCTCCCACCCCAGCCGCGGATAACCTCCTTTCCGTGCAACCCTAGGGGGTTTGCCAGGAAGGACAATCTTCTTCAATCTGTCATTTTTCATCCGCACTATTCCAAGGATGAACTAGATCTACGTTGCATGGGCAATGTGAGGTCTTGCGGCAACCTTTGTTCGGCTTCGCCGAGTAAAGTGTTGCGAAAGCAACACTTTGCTTTTGTTTCCTCGCTTCGATTAAACGCTGACACGTTGTTAATCTGTAAGGATCTTAAAATAAATACTAGGTACACCAACTCGTAAAAGTTACAAACCCCTCATTGCAACAAGCAAAAGTCGCAAACCCCTCATCACCGAAGGTCATTGTAGCCTAACAGCCAATTCTTACCTACAAGTCCCCTACATGTCTTACCACTGGAACCAAATTGGTGTTACCATCAAATACACCGGAAACAAATAATAGGATCACAAAATAGCAAAAGTTGCGAACCCCTCATTGCCGAAAATGATTATGAGCTAACAGCCGACTGTTGCTTAAAACTCCCCTATATGTCTCGCTTTGGTACCCGCCTATTTTTGGTTTCACTGTGTACCTTGCTACTAAAGTTGTCAACCCCTTTAAACTATCGGCCTATTTTTGGTTTCGGCCCCTTTGTATCGGCCTATTTTTGGTTTCAGTGTGTACCTTACTACTGAAGTTGTCAACCCCTCTAAACTTTCAAACTGGTATATCTCATGAAGCTATTTTTCTACCAAAAGATGGATGACATATACTTTAATCAGCTCATCAAGAGCTATCGACTACTGTCGGAAAAAAAAATCTATCTGTCTTAGTTCAAAAGTGTACTTTTCTGCTGTAGGCAAAGTTTCTAACGTAATTACTTAGAAAGAAGCAAAGGATAAACTCTAATTTCTTTAGCAATGAGAGAACTTTTAAAGTCTAAGAGATACATCTGATACGAATGATAAACTCCGCTAAAATCACGAGCAGAAATAGGTACAAACACAAGCAAAAACCATCCTCTTTGGCCCCAGGCAAGAATTTTACAAAGCTTTCCAAAATGCAAAGTCATATTCATCATTCCAGCCTAAGGTCCACACTTTCCGTAAAAACTGCGGAGGTTAGACCCTTACCACTTCCTAGGAATAATCTGAAATCGGGGTGCTAGAAAAAAAAAGCACGATAAAACCAAAGTGATGCTCTCGTAACACAATAATGTGGGCTTGTTTCGCATGCATGACAAAAGTGAGAAAAAAATATACAGAATATACCATAGTTTTAGCTCAGTAATACAGGATACACCAAAACTAAATCACTATTGGGGATATCACTAAATCACTATTGAGAATATCACTAAATCACTATTGGGAGCATTACAACTTTGTGAAACTTCAGCAGTAACATTTTTCGCAATGAATAGGATTGCTTAAATACCATCTATGTGAAGCTTCTAAGTTGTTGTGCACTAGCACAGTAAATTTACTTACTCTATTTTCTTAGACTAGAAACAATTTATGTGAAAGCAAAGCAATGTGAGAAAACGGTCAGATTGAGTGTTTTTCTGCATGGAAAAAGAACAACAAAAAGTGAAGAGCAGTTATATTCCAGACTAATTAGCCTTTTCCACAGCCTGGAGAATAGTTTTTTCAGCGCATGTTAACTTACTATAAATCTGAAAATGGTTCAAAATAACACAAAAAAGTAGTAAAGAAATGAAAATTAACGTCACAGTTTTACTTTTTTCTAAAATTAGGAATAAAATAACCTAATTCTCAAATTTTTTGAATAAACAACTTTATTAAATGTTCTTCTGCTGCTGCCTTTAATTTAATCGCGGTTTTATTTAAAATTTATGTGGTTTTGACCCGTCTTCCTTTATTGTCTTTCCTTATTGTTTTATTGTCTTCGCTACGTCTATTGTCTTTACTCGCCTTAAAAATGGTTTTAGAAATTCTTTAAACAAACTAGAAAAAAAGTGTAAAATGAATGAAAAACAGAACTTCCATTTTCCCATTGGCTGAAAATAACTATTGTAGCAACGACTACAATAGGTAAGCACAACAGCTGATAAAAAGTAGGTTTATATGGCCTCTCTTTCTGACCTACGCTTAAAGAATAATGCAATTGACTCGCAAAAACGCAATAAGAGAAATCAACCAATAAAATTTAAGTGCACTTCTTAACACGGAAGTAGAGGGCAGTATTTTTTTTTCTCTGTACCAAAATAGTTGACATTAAATAACTTATTTTGTTTGGTTTTCTAGATCGAGACACGCTTTCTCCCTCCGGATCCACAATCAAATGACCTGGATTCTATACTTTCTATTCTTCATTGGAATATGACCCACTGGCCAGGGGGTAGACTGGACCGCTTTCATGATAATTCGAATTATACTTGCACCTCAACTGGGAATTCAGTCGGACAAGGAGTTTCTAGTACTACTCACTTCAGAGTGGAATGTAAGCTTATACTAGAATTCTATTAATTGTATTTCCAATGTTAGAAAATTGATGGAATCAAAGTATCCACGTAATATAGCATAGATTTTATCAATAAGAGGAAAAATTGTACTATATGCACATCTTGTATAGTCTATCAGTACTTACGCTATTCCCTAATATTAGAGGATCTCTCCAAATGAAGCTTGGTTTCTCCAAATTACCCTACGCAATCGTTAATATTTTGTAACCTTAAGTTCTGCGACTATTTTCAAGAACCCAGTTTCCTTTTGGTAAATTCGGGGAAACCCCGAAAACTCGGGGGATGACTGAACGCTACAGTTTATAGTAAAGAGAGTGAAACAAAGAATCTAATTCTTGATTTATTTGCTAGTTCAAATGCTTAATTAAATGCTTAATTAGAATAAAATGCTAGAGTTCTATATATAAATTCAAAATATGGGCTTGAAAAGTCTTTGTTAGTTATTAAAATTATCATTGATTTATCCATAGTACATTGTTTTATGAGCTTTTTTTATGGAATTTTATAAGCATTTGTTAAGCAGTTGTTTATCTTTTCTTTATTAATTTTAATAACAATCAGTAAACCATCATTTGAAAAGGAGTATATCCACCTCCACCCATGAATAATATACATGAACGAGTCGGTAAAAAAAAAAGGAGTTTCAAAGCAAAGGATTCTGCCTACATTTAGAGAATTTTGAGATGAATTCAAAGAAACTTTGAACTTTAATTTTAATTAAGAAACTTTGAAATTAAATTCTATTCAAACGTGGTTGAAAATTTCTTTAGTTTTTGGAGGTGAATTTACTCTGTAAGCGGTAATAGGAGATTCCAGCCCAATTTGCCCATGCTAAAGTACTAATTTTTTTTGGTAGATATTTAAAAATTATTCATGAAAATTGTATTTTTGAAAACGTAGTTCTTAGGCAGTGCTCTTTTTACTCAAATATTTTTGTTGCCTCAATAAACACAATATTTGTATTTCTGGTGCCACCATGGAAGGGGTACCTTTGACGAAAATATACCCTACAAAACGGCTAGCGTGATGATGTACTTGGGTAATTTGTTTTAGGATGCCCACAAATAAATCCTGTTAATCACTAACAGCTTAATTTCAATATTTTTCATTTTGTAAAGTTTTTATTTTTGCTTTTGTATTAGAGGTTAAACAAATCTTCGTTTTTTAGGGTTTAAATCAATCAATTTCAAAAGAGCTATTCACTAAATAAAACAAGTTATTTCATCTGGGATTAATAAGGACAGTTTCTTGGGCTATACCTCGGGGGCTTAAGGAGTGATAGCCATGCTCATGATTACTAAACAATTTTTGGTTATTTTAGACTTTTTAATGCCGCTCTTAGGCAAACACTTTTTTTCATTCGCCAACGATAAAACAAGATACAAGAGAGGGAGAGGGCACTCTCTGCATAGAAGGATAGAGAGGCCAAAATATTAAAGATACCGTTATTCTAAGTGGTTCTAGGAGGTTAAAAGCGGTTCAAACGGTTTATTGAATGAATCTGTTATTCATTTTGCTTGTATCTACAATACCTTCAATGTTCTAAATTTTTTTTTTACTTTTCTAGACCCGCCTGAGAATATTACCATATCCAAGTACCACGTCGAAATACTAGAAGGGGGTATACCCGAAAAGTTACGATGCCAAGCAAAAGCCTATCCAGAAGCCACTTATTTCTGGACCTTCCAAAATGAGACTGTTGCAACTGGAGAAATTCTATTTCTTGATTATCCGATGAGCCGAGATAGAACTGGGGATTACTCTTGCATAGCCCAGAACAGACATGGAAATGCCAGTGTTTCTAGCTTCATTAATGTTCTGTGTAAGTTTACTCTTTGTCATTTATTTAGCCCTATTATTTTAGTCCTAAGAATGAAAGCTTAACTGTCGATTATTTTATGAGCTGGTATGGGACTAGGAGCCACTCCTGCATTGCCAAGAACAAATATGAAAATGTAGATGTCTCTTACTCCCTTAGCTCTTGATGTAAACTAAGTCCTCTCCATTATTTATCCATTTAGCAAAATTATTTGAGTAATTTTATTTAGCCATTATAATGGAGAAACATATTTCTTTAACGTTCTGTGAGCTGAGACTGAGAACTATTTTCGCAAAGCCCAAAGCAAATATAAAAATTCAAATATTTCTGGCTTCCTTACTGTTCTATGTAAGTTATATCCTTCCCATGTAGTAAGCCTTTTTATTGAATTAAATAAAAAAAACTAATTTTTTTAGCTGAAAGTAAGGAGCGACATTAAACCTTAAAACGAACAGAAATTACTCCGTATATGAAATGGGTTGTCCCCTCCGCAATCCCTCGCTCTTTACGCTAAAGTTTTTAATTGTTTAAAAAAATAGAATTGTGGCAAAGAGTCAAACTTTAGCGTAAAGAGCGAGGGATTGCGGAGGGGACAACCCATTTCATATACGGAGTAATTTCTGTTCGTTTTAAGTTTTAATGTCGCTCCTTACTTTCAGCTAAAAAAATTAGTTTTTTTATTTAATTTCTGAACGTTTTTGAATTAATGCATGTTTGGTTTTGGCTCTCCTCACATAAATTATTAAAATGAAATTTGTATATTAATTCTTTTTTTGGCTAAATGGCTTTCTCTTAGTTTCGATCAGACGATTTTGAGAAATAAAGGGTGGAGAAGGAGGTCTAGTTGCCCTCCAATTTTTCGGTTACTTAAGAATGCAACTAGAACTTTTAATTTTTAACGAATGTTTTTATTAGTAAAAAATATACGTAACTTAAAAATTAACTTACGTAACAAACTTTCATAATCTTATATTTTTATTATGTATACGAGGGGGTTTGTACCCTCGTTAATACCCCGCTCTTTACACTAAATCGTAAGTTTTGTCCCAATTCTTTAAGAATGACCCCTGAATCAGAAAGGCCGTAGAATAAATAGTTTAAATTACTAAAAATACTTTAGCATAAAGAGCGAGATATTTATCGAAAATAGCGACGAAGACCACACTGCCTTTCCATAACAAACAAATACAACGTAGAGACAATAGGGAAAATTTCAAGACAGTGGAAATTATTTCTGTAGATATTTCGGCCCTATGTCCAAGGGCCGTCTTCAGCACAATACAAGAATAAGAGAGAAACTATATATATATATAAAAGAACTTACATCAAATTGTGAGGATTAAAAACTAAATAATTAAAAACACTTTTTAAAACTTTTTTTAAAAATAGCCCTACCATCCTTACTTCAACGAAGTTCAACCAGGACTCAACCTGTCCTGGTTGAACTTCGTTGAAGTAAGGATGCTAGGGCTATTTTTAAAAAAAGTTTTAAAAAGTGTTTTTAATTATTTATTTTTTAATCCTCACAATTTGATGTAAGTTCTTTTATATATATATATAGTTTCTCTCTTATTCTTGTATTGTGCTGAAGACGGCCCTTGGACATAGGGCCGAAATATCTACAGAAATAATTTCCACTGTCTTGAAATTTTCCCTATTGTCTCTACGTTGTATTTGTTTGAGATATTTATCTCCTCCTAAATACCTCGCTCTTTATGCTAAAGTATTTTTAGAACCCCTCATTTGCGTAATAATCTCTGTTCGTTTTAAGTTTCAATGCTACCCCTTCCTTTCATTTGAAAAAACGTTTTCATATTTATTTTTCATTGTTTTCTTATAGTAATGCTAGAAAATCCTGCGCCCTTTTCATTGGATTTTTCTTCCCCCATGACAAATTCCTCCAAGGAAAGATCCTCCAACATAGCCCCCTCCCCTCAGTCCCACCCCCAAACAAAATAAAATCCCCCTGAAAACGTCTGTACACTTCCCAATAACCATTACTATATGTAAACACTGGTCAAAGTTTGTAACTTGCAGCCCCTCCCCCAGGGATTGTGGGGGAGTAAGTCATCTCCAAAGACATAGTTATTATGATTTTCGACTATGCTGAAAAAAATGGCTATCTCAAAATTTTGATTCGTTGACTTTGGGAAAAGAATGAGTGTGGGAGGGGGCCTAGATGCCCTCCAATTTTTTTGGTCACTTAAAAAGGGCACTAGAACTTTTCATTTCCGTTAGAATGAGCCCTCTTGCGACATTCTAGGACCACTTGGTCGATACGATGACCCCTGGGAAAAAGAAAAAAGAAAAAAAAAAACAAACAAATAAACACGCACCCGTGATTTGTCTTCTGGCAAAAAATACGAAATTCCACATTTTTGTAGATAGGAGCTTGAAACTTCTACAGTTGGGTTCTCTAATACGCTGAATCTGATGGTGTCATTTTCGTTAAGATTCTACGACTGTTAGGGGGTGTTTCCCCCGATTTTCTTAAATAAGGCAAATTTTCTCAGGCTCGTAACTTTTGATGGGTAAGATTAAACTTGATTAAACTTATATATTTAAAATCAGTATTAAAATGCGATTCTTTTGATGTAGCTATTGCTATCAAAATTCAATTTTTTAGAGTTTAACTGTTTGATTCACTTTATTTAGCCGTCAATTAGTTGATGGGATGGATCTAGGTACTGCTCCTGCATTGCTCAGAAATCACATTAAAATGCAAATGTTTGTTGCTTTCTAATTTTCCTATATAATTAAATCCCTATCATTTATTTACCCACTTAGCCGCTTTATTTCAGTAGTTTTTTCCAATTATTTTTTTCTATTGGAGAAGATTTATGCCTTGATTATTTGATGAGCTAATACAGGACTAGGAAATTCTCTTGCATGGTCCAGATCAAATAAGGAAGCCTAAATGTTTCTTCCTTTCTTAATTTCATTTCAGCCGTTTTATTTTCCATTCTAGCTTTCCGTTAGATAAATTGTATTTCACTTTCCATAAATTTTCTAAGCCTATATATTTGTCACTGTATCCCAATAAATGCTTAATATTGCCATTTCAAACTAACACTTTGACATAGTGGAAGGTTGTATATGTAAAAAGTTACAGTGGGAATTAAAGTTTTTAAATCTTCATTTTTCCCGCTCGTGTTTTGAGCGTGGCTTTCCTCTTTTTGATGTCTTTTCATAGCCCCAGTCAAATACCTTTACCATATTCTAAAATCCCAGCCCCTATGAAATTTAGATTTAATGACACTTTTTCTTTATATAAGCGGCTTAACAAATACCTTACTCTTAAGTGGATTTTCATTTTATTCCAGCCATTTTATTTCAGCCCTCTTACTTAGCCATTTTACAATTTATTTCTTGATTATACACTTAATCAGAATGCAAGGGGGATTACTCTTGCATGGCCCAGAACAAACTTTGAAGTGTCACTGTATTAGGCTTGCTTAATTTTCTGTGTAATTTAAATCCTTGCCATTTATTTAGAATGTCAGAAAACCTAATTAGTTTTCTATGCAGTTTAAATCTTTCTCATTTTCGCTTCGTTTCAGTCATTTATTTCATTTTACTGTTTCGAAAATTGTATATCTAGATTATCCAATAAAAGAGACTCGATTGCGAAATACTCTTTCATAGCCTAGAACAAATATCTGTTTGTTCTTGTTTCTAAGCTTGTTAATGTTCTGTGTGAGTTTAATCCCTTCTATCACTAAATCGAGAATTGCCTCTACAGTGATGGTTTTCAGTCAAGGAAATCTGGTAAGGGAAATTGTGCAGTTGCATTTCTCAAGAGAGATTGAGTGTCAAATGAACGTAAGACCAACGTGGTAAGTTAGAGACAAAATTACGGAGTGGATTGTTCTCCCAACATAAAATTGAATCGTGGTATAGTAATTGGAATTGGAAAGAAATGTTTAGATTGATGATTCTGCAAAAGTAAATTTTGCTCATTCAGATATAATATAGTCTTGCCGTTGCCTAATGGTTTACTTCAGGTTAGTTCGGTAAGGCAACATAAAATTTACTTAAATTTACTCATCAATTTTATCGTTTGTCTTTTAAAGTCTATTTGACTAAGTGACTAAAATGTTGACACTCCATGTGGCTTAGGACAGAAGATCATGTTTGTGTTTTTCATCGAGTTTTGTTTCCTTGTCGCATTTCCAAACACTAATGCAGTTAATAAAAAATTGCTTCCTGAGACTAATAGTGACTCAAGTAAAGCGACAATTTAGCGTTGAAAGTTAACGGTTGGCCGTCATAAAAGCTTTAAATCCCCACTTTTTCCAAAATACTTCAATATTTTATGATTTCCTTATTGTTTCCTACATTTCTCATTCAATTCCCTACTTTTTGTGAGATTTTCTGTCAGGAAAATCAGGTAAGGGAAGCTATATAGTTAAGTTGCTCCAGAGGAATTGAATGCCAAATGAACATAAGACCAACGTGGGGAGTTAGGGCTAAAACTGAATGTTGTAGATTGTTCCTTCAACATGAAACTGAATCACCGTATAGAAATTTAAATATAGACGAAATGTTTAGATTAATGGTTTTGCGTAAGTATAGCTGCTCGTTTAGATCAACTATAGGTCCATTAATAGCTCTTTCCATTAAGACTCGTTTGATTTTCCGTTAAGATCCATTATACTTCTTTCTGTTATTTAATGGGTTTTTTTTTTAGGAAAATTTGGTAAGGAAATATAAAATTACAATACTTGTGTATTATATCGACCGCACTGTTGTTATTGATCTGTTGTAAAACCGGCTTCTTTGTGCACACTAGGCGATAATTAGCTTAGTCTGAGTGAGATCAACTACTATGCAGGTATATTTTAATTAGATATTTCATATATAGAGTTGGTCATGTTAGGTATTTAATATAATGCGTTCTGGGTGGCCTGCTTTCCATATTTCTCTGTTGTTGTTTCCATAATTTTGTTTCTAAAGTATTGTATTTTCATCATATTTATGTATATTTCATGAGCTAATTACCTCCGAGTGTACACAGAGAAACTGGTTTTACAACAGACCAAGAACACCAGTGTGGTTGCTATAATACATAAGAGCCAAAATTATTTAGCAAATTTACATAGTAATTTTAAGGTTGCTCTTATAAAATCTATATGACTATTGAAACTAAATGCTGACCCTCATTATGTGGCACAAAACTTGACATCTTATTTGAATTCTTCATCGTGTGTCGTCGGGCCTTTCCTAACATTCAACCACTAAATTAAAAATTACGGAATGAGACTGATACCTGCCTCCAGTAAAGTAACGGTCCATAGTTGAAAGGATAGTATTGGTCCTCATTAAGGCCTAAAAATTGCCCACCCTTTGCCTAAAAAGCCGAATATTTGGTAATTTTCTTATTCTCTCCTACGTTTTCCTTGTAACTCCGTTATTTGTGATGACTTTCCGTCGTGAAAATATCGAAAGAAGAACTGTGTAGGTACGTTTACGAAAGGAAATGAGTTTCAAATGATCATAAGACCAATAAGGGAAGTTAGGGCCAAAAACATAATGTTCTGAGTCACTTCCTAAACATAAAACTGAATCAAAGTATAGTAATATGAATATATGCAAAATATTTAGATTGATGATCCTGCTTAAGTAAACCAGGTTGTTAAGATGCCATTAAATTACTGCTGTTAGAATAATAGATACAGTTGTAACTGATAATTTGAAAAGAATTAGATTGAATTTGAATTAATTGGTTTAATGAACTTGAAAGAATAAAGAGTAAAAGCAGGCATACATTTTTTGTGGGGGTATTGCTGCAATTCTATTAGGGGGGAGCTAATTTGAGAAAAAACTGGTTCTTCAGGGTAAGTTTGTTGTAATCCAAACTAATAATTATATCCTGAGTATAGTCCAAATAGTATACCAAATAGTTGCATAAGAGATGCATAAAAGAAAATGGAAATATATGCAAGTTGTAGTTCATCTTGCTGGATATCTGATTTTAAAATAGAGAAACTTTGCTCCGAAATCCTTCAGTGACTGTTTTGGAGGAAGATTGGAATCCAGCCGGTTCAAAAATCCCTATAAGAGGGATAAATGCCTCTAAGTAAAAGCAATGCTGAAGATGTTTTTTACTAATGATAAATGGCTAACTTTATCATCTCTATTTTAATTTACTTTTGTAACTAGGCTTTATGCTCTAAAGCCTATAAAAAGGAGAGAGACGTTTCATTTTGTCAGGCTTTAAAGTCTCTTTTATGATTTGGGAATGACAGGAAAGGCTCTATGGAGGCTTTCTAAATTCAAAATGAGAGCCATTACAGAATACATTCTTTCCATTTAGGCACATTGTCTTTAAATGGTAATTGGACTCGTCTCAAGGCTTTTGTAATTTAAAGTGGGGAAAGTATTGGAAATACTTTCAGAGGTGCTTATATCTTCAATTGACGAAACTGGCCAGTCATGATTTTTGCACAATTTGAAGCTGTTTGTTTTGGATGCTTTTAAATCCTAATTTTGAATAATTAGTCAGAATATCTCCTTTCTTTACAGCTAATGCGTTGTTGTTTTTTTGTGAAGTTTTGGTAATTGTTAGTTGACACTCCCTGTCCGAAGTAAGAAAAAGAAAAGAAATAGTTCTTACCTTAGAACATTAATCAAATTCTATTCAATCGTTTTGCAAACGCGTTTTGAAATCTAACTTTGTTTAGCTGGTTAACCTGATTTCAAATTTTCTTTTGTTCGGTGGTTTTCAGTATGTTTAGCTTTTTTAAAGTGTGCCCAAATAATTTCACCGGTGCGGTAAAAATCAAAATAACAAAAATTTTGGGCAATTAGATGAACAAAATGTGAAAACTCGAGAGGTCTAATTTGGTTTTTGTGATAAGAAAGTAGTAAGGATTTGGTTGTTATAGTAGTTATTGCACTGGGAGTTTACTCTTAAATTCCCGAGACTTTTAAAAGGCAGTATAGCAGCTTAGAAAAGTTTTTATTGCGATTTTTTAAATTAATAAAAAGATATTACATACAAAAATAGTGGTCTTAAGTATTTTGCACTGAAATAGAGACCTTTTGAAAGTGAAAATTATAGTAACACGTTTTGAGTTAAGTGTATTTTTTTGTCAGAAATTTTTGTCTGAATTAGTTCTTCACCTATAGTTTCGGTTTTAATCTTAAATCTTTTGCTCAAGTTTTGTTGTTTGGAATTTCAGACATATTATGTATTTTTTTTTTTTAGGTAGGTTCGTAATCTGAACAGAATTTAATGACTTGTCGCATTTTTGAATGCAGCATAAAATCCCATTTGGCAATTCACATAAAGATTCGAAATAAAAAATTACCGTACAAAAACTGTTGGCGATAGAAAAATTCTGATCAAAATTCCAATTCGGAATTGAATTGTTGTTGGAATGATATGTTTGTGGTACTGGGAAAACAATTTCCTAATAAAAAAAAATTCTACCTTCAAGATTTATTTTGCGTAGAGTAAGAAACATTTCAAAATAAAAACCTTTTGGCTACCATAACTTTTGAATTGAAATTCACTGGATAATTCATTACCTTCAAATAAGCCTATCAAACCGCATATTGACTTGTTTCAAAACTTTTATAATTAGATATGGAAAACTCGCATCATTGGAAACTGGAATATTGGAATTTTCTAATCGATAATAAATCTTTTGACAGAATAAAAACTTTGAATGTGCTTTCCCGATTGCGAAAATCTAGGCAGCTGTAAAAGTGAACTTTAGTTTAAAACTGATGCTTTCTTGGTCAAATTGAACATCTATAGGTAGGGAGAGGGCCTATGAGTCTTACACAGGATAAAGGCCTTGAGTCCTCTATCCCCTCCCCGCTGGAGTGCAATGGATTGAAGTCATTACCTTTATACTGTCAGTTAATAAAATGGGCTAGTGAATCATATTCAACTTTGAGATTAGAAACAAAAGTAATGTTGTTACAAATCAAGCTATTCAAATCAAAAAGTTATTACAAATAAAGAAACTGAATTGGCCAAAATAGTTTACGAGTTTTTTTTTATGAGATTTTATAATCCGTTTTATTTGTCTTTTATTTGAGACCTAAAGAAGAAAAATAAAAAAAGGTCAAGTTCCATTGGGGTTGCTGTTTGGCATACTTCGAGCTATTTGGTTACTATTTGGCATACTTCGAGCTATTCGGTTACTATTTGGCATACTTCGAGCTATTCCCTCATGCTCTATTAAATTTGGATATGGACCAACTTACATGTCATGTTGTTTATCTTCCATTTTACCCTAGGTATGACATTGATGTGGAACTTCTTCCTGCTGTACAGCAGGGTTCTTGAGATATATTATATTTGAGATTTAAGCGTCTATTGCTTTTTTTATTTGTTTTCCCTTGTTTTTTATTTATTTATTTTTTTATTTGCTGGTTTTTATTTGTTTTTAGTAAAATCAGTTGATTTTAATTGGAGAAAGTGCAACTTTGAGTGTATTGACTCCAAACGTTACCGCAATTTGTAATCCCTATTGTTAGCAATTATCTTTGACTTAGTTTTGGATATTTTGCTTTTAGCCCTGTTTTAGTCGATTTAAGGGGCTTGTCTAATTTGGTGAATAGCGGTAATAAGGATTCTTCGTTTTCAAGTAATAGAGTGAGTAAGATGAATATTACTAATAACGCTGAAGTGGAAAATTGCTCTTTTTTTCTTAATCATCTTAGTGCCAAGTTAAATGTTTGCAATAGCTATACGCCTAGAAGTGGAGGGAGGCGTGGTCTCTCATAATCAATATATATATATATATATATATATATATATATATATATATATATATATATATATATATATATATATATATATATATGTGTGTGCGTGTGTCAATTAATAGATATATAAGGTATAGGAGTGTTGGATCACTTCTAGTCGTCTTCTACATGGGATAAGACAAGATGACAGCTGTTCTCCGCCATTCGTGCATAAGCTTTCTTGGGCGTTCGACCCTTATGACTCGTATTGCACCAATTAAGGTGTGGGTCTCTTGTTACCTTGGAGGATCCAGTTATCCTGAACAACAAGGCAATATTTTGTTTTTCATCCTGTATAGATTTGTGACTACTTCGAATACTAAACTGCTTCGAGACTTTCGCAATCGAATGGAAACAAAAAAAAAAACTTTCGACTTAAAAGCCCAGTCTCTCCGGTAATGAGATCCTATAGAAATACATACTGGACTTATTTATGAGCTATTGACCGTATTTCATGCAGGAGAAATGGTAAAGGGTTTTGCTCAAATGAACCTTTTAGAGATTTGAAAATTGGATAAAATTGGATAAAAGGAATTTCTTTTAACCTTCTCAAATATATAATTGCATATATAACTATGTATGTATATATATTTATATATATATATATATATATATATATATATATATATATATATATATATATATATATATATATATATATATATATATATATATATATATATATATATATATATATATATATATATATATATATATATATATATATATATATATATATATATATATACATATATATATATATATATATATATATATATATATATATATATATATATATATATATATATATATATATATATATATATATATATATATATATCTATATATATATATACATACATATGTATATATAAATATATATATATATATATATATATATATATATATATATATATATATATATACATATGTATATATATTCATATGTATATATATATATATATATATATATATATATATATATATATATATATATATATATATATATATATATATATATATATATATATATATACATACATATGTATATATAAATACATATATATATATATAAATATATATATATATATATATATATATATATATATATATATATATATATATATATATATATAAATAAGTTGTCTGTGTGTGTGTGTCGAGTGACGTCATGTTTGTGTGTCGACTGGCGTCATGTTTGTCGACTGACGTCATTATAAGGATTGAGCTGTATGCGTCATGAAGTTGTTTGTCGACTGACGTCATGTTTATCAACTGATGAAATGACATACCGGGACGCCAATGACGACCGGGACACAGGGAATATAAATGACGACCGGGAACCTCAAAGAGAAATTACAGACTGGGACATCCGGACACAAATCACGACCGGGACACAGGAAATATAAATGACGACCGGTACACATGGACACAACTACAACGGGGACGCCGGGGGCACAGGCGGGATATATAAATGACGACCGGGACAAAGGGATTGTTCGAATAGAAATTACAGACCGGACACTGGGACACAAATGTCGACCGGGACACCGGGACACAGGGAATATAAATGACGACCGGGACACTAAAAGAGAAATTACAAACTGGGACACCGGGACACAAATGACGACCGGGACACAGGGAATATAAATGACGACCGGGAAACAGGGACACATCATTAGAATAATAAGGTATAGATCTGAATACGGATTGTTTTTCCCATGGACAATTATATGTTGCATGTTCAAGAGTCAGTAAACCTGACAATCTATTTACATGCAACATATATATATATATATATATATATATATATATATATATATATATATATATATATATATATATATATATATATATATATATATATATATATATATATATATATATATTCATAGGTGAGACACAAGGACACAACTACAATCGCGCGTAACTAATATGGCGTGTAACGACTTACGCGCGCGGGGGGGGCTTGGGGGGGCGCGAAGTGCCCCACCAACTAGGTGTTGGGGTGTATACACCTATATATATATATATATATATATATATATATATATATATATATATATATATATATATATATATATATATATATATATATATATATATATATATATATATATATATATTGTTTGTTTCTTTTAATTGTTCAGGTAGTGGAACAAAAAATTCTTTTTCTTTCAACGATTTATCTACTCCAGGCTTTTGATTTTCAAAGGATGATATGCATTGATCAACAAATATGTAATCGGAGTAACATATTTTTTTACTGGTTTATACTCATTAGTTTAGTCATATACTGTTAATTTATTCAAACTAACTGTTATGTTTGAGGGATTTTAAATTTTAATCCTGTAATAGAAAAGCACTTTTACCTAAATCACAGGTATGTTAAATTTAATTCGAAATCTTATTAGCAGATAAATGTTCTAATTTGCAAGGTGATCATAATCAAAAGGAACACGTTTTAGTATCTCTAAAGGGTTTAGAAAGGAACTCGCAAATGTCGACTAATATACACTTGGGTTACCAAACTTAATCACGTTGAGGTTAATTGAGGACGGACGAAAACCATTGTCAAAGCTTGAAATAATTCAGCAACGACATCTTAAAGCTGATTGTTTTTACCAAGTGCAGTCGAGAAACCAATTGTAAGAAACGAACAATTAAGAATACCATTAGAAAGATTTTAACTGAGAAAATCAATAAGAATTCGATTGCAATTTAATTCAGAAAGCGAAATTGCTGGCAATTATGTGATTATTTAATTTATTTGATCTATTTTTGCTTTGAAGTGTTTAAAGGGAATTCATAAATGCCAACTGCAACCCATCAGTATTATGATATCACATTTGTTTTTACCATTGCTTAGCGTTTATACTTATAATTTGTGACAGGCATTATGTAGCTAAACGCTGTCCTTAAGATCTCCCTACACTAAGAATAAGGGTTTAGTTTACGGTCGAATCGATTTAAAAATCGTTAAAATGAGAGCGGAGGGGAATCCTGGCGTCCGGGAGCAGGGGAGTAATTTTTTCAAAATCCTTGGGGGAGATGTTGGAACTGATTTTCCCAAATCAAGTGAAAATGACCAAGTGGAAAACAAAAAATGAGCCATATAGCATAAAGCAAAGATATACTAAACAAAATTGATCTTTTACTGTTGACGATTGAATTTTGCAGGTAACTTTAGTTTTGACAAGATTTTAAAAGACATTAAATTTCAGCCGAAGGGCAAAATGGGGTTTGGGGGGCAGTGATCCCTCCCTGCCCGATTGAAAATAAAGCTCCTGATCTGTGAATCTATTTTGATGGATCTATTGGATAAGTGACATTATGGATTTTTTTTTTAAGAGGGAATAATTTGTCCTCCTTTGGATATGTTCGTTAATCCTTGTTTTTATAATGAATTATGCTTATTATCAGTTTTCTTTGTAAAACGTCTCCTTACAACGAGCTACTCAACAACATGTTCTCGTATGGCAAGTTGTTTCGTTACGAATCCGGTTATGGCGAGTTGTTCATCTCTTAGAAAGCAGTCTTCTAAATAACCCTAAAATATCACTTTCTGAAATATAAATCATTTTTTGTAAAGTAGGAAACAGTCAGTAATGGCTGAAATTAAAGAAAGTGAGTTTATATTTTCACTATACTCTTTACTTCAAAGCTGCTTAAAACCAAAACACATTTTCCAGGTAATAAAATTAGATGCACCAATCGTCGCTATTCACCATTCTTTATTGACCCATGAAATTGGACAGAGGCATAGACGTCTATTTTGTTTTATTTTTGAGATTAAGAGCGTGTAAGCAGCTTCTTCTTCCATATGATGTCGCTGATACGTACGGGGGGGGGGGGTTAGATTTTCATGAATTTACCAAAGTTCACTATATATTTTCACACAATGCACCAGTTTTCAAAGGTTAGAGAAAATTGCCCCCTCCCCCCGTCAGAAGAATAAGTTTCTATCTTGGGCGAAGCTTGATCAGCTCAGCTTTTAACTGCTTAAACGTGTTATCTTATGCATTATTGTGTGGTCAACCTGTAACAGCGCAAAGAACGATGCCGCACCTCGAATCTAAAGAGGCTATGGCCTAAAGCTACCCTTGGAAAGGTCTTCTCTTCCAAGGATTGTTGACTCTTAGTAGCCTAGAAACTAACGCGGTCTTGTGCTGTGACGGCTTGTCAGTAGTAACATATTTTCCACTACTTTGGATTACTGCTATGAGCATTTTATTTTGTTTTTACTGTTCTGTATTTATCCTTTGATTGATAAATTGTTCTTATTTAATTTCAGTTAAGCCCGAATGTGCAATTACACAACGAGAAATCGAAAGCCAGACTCGTCTGATCTGCGACGTTACTGCGAATCCACGCGATGTAAGCTTTACTTGGCTCTTTCAAAATACCACCCTCCATGAAGGCGTCACTAGCCGTGGACTACAAAGTGTTTTCACCCTAGACCATGGTGTTTCTCCTTTGGGAACGTATAGTTGTTACGCCAAGAATGATATTGGAACATCAATACCTTGTGAAATAGATGTCACTGGTAAGTGATTCAGTGGTATCTTTTAATAGTCCAACCTGGGATAATATAATGGAGGACAAGAACTACATGCCTTTTCGACGGACAAAAGATCTACGTCCAGGCATGACAAAACCGATAAATTCAATTTTATAAAACAACGGATCTATAATTAGCAGGAAGAAAAAGAAGAAAAATGACACGAATATTTGGCAACATATTATGTAACGAGGCACCTTGAACTTTGAGAAAGAAAGAATTTAGCTCATAATAAGGTAAAAAAGAACGAACTATCAAGTCAAAAAGGATGATTTTAGGTTTTGATCAATTTTATTTTTGAATCCTATCTTTGCCATTTTTAAGTTGGATTTAGACTCTTTCTCAACCTTGAGTTAACTTTTTTACTTTCTTACTTTCTTCCTACTTCTTAACCTTTTGGATATAGGCCAAATCTTCATCTAGCTTTTCTTATTTTTTCCTATTGTTCATAGACCCTTTTTGGTCATAGACATCCTTTCAAGATTTCCTTCTGCGCTTGAATCTCTTTTAGTTTTTATAACATCCCAAAAATCCTTCAAATAAAATGGGATGACATTAGACACTATCTTAATATTGTCTTTGTATTCCTGCTATGGCTCTGCTATATAGCAGCTTTCATTACATTCTTTATATACATTCCTGTACAACTCAGTACCATGGTTGTCGTGCGCTATTAAATCACACCCATTGACTTGTAGTTTTGTCCAGCAGCTATAGAGGTTGTTGTTAAATATACTCTTGGATACTACCCCGTATATTTAAATAGACACTTATTAGGAGAATAAAATTATTTTTTGTGAAATTGTTATTACCTTTCAAATGCTTTTTTTTTACAAAAATAAATAATAAAAACGAGTAGTCTATTTATTTCGCAAAACAAAAAAATAAATGAGTATTCGGATTCATATCAAGCCAGAAAGTGGTGATTTTCTCGGATGTATACCCGCTAAGTGCACAGTTAAATAGGAGGAGAGGGGGTCTGCCTTCTCTTAAATTGCTTACTTCTATAGAAAATGTGTTATGACGATCTGCTTCTTATTAGCCAAACTGAGATTTGTTTCTTCTGTCGAATCTATCTCTGCTGCATTTGCAAGCATTGGATTGTTGCTAAATGTTGGTCAATGAGAAATTCTAATTTCTAATAGGACTGGTTCATTTCATCCTTTGTATTTCAATTCGTTTCGAATACTGAAATCCGCCTCTTTTCAATGGCTAGGGATTTTGGTTTGCATCTCCCTTCTTTTTTTTAAACAATTCAAGATATTAAGGAAAAACCTCAAACGAAAGTATTCTAAAATCACTGAATAATTGTAGACGTTTCCAGTGGCAAGTATTATAGTACAATAAAGATACGACAAAAAAGGGATAGAACTTGAACACATTGCAACAGAGATGATTTTTATACCATTCGATAGAAAAACATACTTCTTAACATATCCAAAATCGACTTCGCTAACTCTAGGTAAAATGGGTTAAATTAGCCCTTAAAGTGCAGAAGAGAGGGGAGAAAGCTAAAAGTTCATTACGCGATAAAACATAAAAAGGATGTCTTCTATCGGGTTATTGAGGTCTTAGATAAAGAAAACAAAGGTGGAAATGGGGCACCACCAGTAGAAAAGGGATATTTTTGGAAATTCTTCTTTATTGATTGAAGTGGATTTGGGGGGGGGGGGCATTAACAAAGCTATTCTCGAGTTCTAATGATCATTTTGTGTTGGGGCTTATTTGATTCCAAATAAAGGTGACGTACAAAGGGTCAAGACGGATTATTATCTATTATAAATTTACTTTATTTGCCTCAACCACATCGGAACCGGTGGTTAATTAGTCAGTATCTAGCAACGGATATTATCCCCTCCGCAAATAAATTAAGTAAAAATTTAGTTGATGATGCGTCAATCCGTCTTTGACCTAACAATCTTCTTATCCTCAAATTTTGACAATTTATTGCTATCTTTTCTTATATTTTTTTGTTTAATTGTAGCTTTTTGTTTTCTTTTCTGTTTACCAAACTTTTTTCCATTTTATAAGTGGGTAAGAAATACGTTATTATTACAATTATTGACATGGTAGAAAATATGATAGTGATTAATAGAGTGAGAAATAAATAATAAAAATAAATGATTATAATTAATCAATTGAAAATTAAATAATAAGAATAAGAAAACATTCCATTCATTTTTTGTTAATCTGAGAAAAATCACAAGCTTTTATCCATCTGTCTTCCTTTTTCAAAATTAGGGAATTTTTGTCCAAAAATACGTTTTTCATAGAAAAAAAAAAATCGATAAAAATTTACGATTAGTGCATTCATAAATTGGGAACTCTCTTCTCTACCTTTTTAGCACCTTACTAAATCCTTTATGTGGCAGCAAAACTTTAAATAGGATAGGAAATTTTGTGAAACTAGATAGTTTTTGCCGAATTTTCTCACTCGTTTGAATTAATTTTCTATTCACGGGGCTAAGGACTGTTCAAAGAAATGTGTAAGAATAAGTATCAGAACATATTAAATAACAAAAATACTAGAATAAACATGTTAGAACATTAATAATAGGACATATTAGCATAGAAATAAAAACAAGAACTGGAATATATTTTATTCTTATTATCACTCATTTATGTGGTTTACGCATGCTGTCTCAAAAACTTAAAATATCTGTAAAAGAAAGGAAGATAAAAAAAAGGGGGCCAATTGTTTTCTGAATTTACACTGTCCAAATAATCCCCCCTAATGTACAAATATATAGCCCAAATTATATATTTTCCATCTATTCTATCACTTCTCTTTGTCTTGTCTTACGCTAAGCTGAAAGAAACTAACGAAAAAAACCGATCCTACAATGCGTCAACGGATGAACAGCTTGAGTGGTTGGGGCTATATCATAAAAGTACCATGTTTTTCTCTGACATGTTGTTGGTAAACTTTAATCTGTTTCCTGTACAACTGAAGGCCACATGACAAATCTTTGCATAAAGTCCTGTAAGAGGCTATTAACTTAGCTTCTGGTCCCGTTGATTAATATTATTTATTTAGCTGTTTTTGTCTCTAGTTCTGTTTTCTCTTTAAAGGCATGAGTGGCTTGATGGAGAAGATAAGTGACGAAAATACTCTTATATTGATTGCTATTGTCGTTGCTGCTGTAATTATGGTTGTCCTGGTTATTCTTATGATCTTCTGTATCTGTGCTAAAAGGAATTCAAGTGATAAATGTAAGTAGAATATTTTGTTAAGTTTCTCTGTGGAATAACTTGTGTTTTGTCCTAAGTTCACATGATTCCTCAATAACAAACGAGTTTAACAAGTCAGGTGGAGAGGAATTACAAGAGATAAAGGTGAGTAAAATTTCGTATTTAAGCTTCCCCATTTAGAAACAAAAAGTTTAAATGTAAAATATATTATTACTAAGGAATTTCATTCTTTTTATTGGTATAATGTTTTTCACAGAAGAGCCAATCAGGTTATGACTCTTAGATATTGCATTTTTTCGTTTGTCTAGTTTTATAGTTTAGAAATTGCTAACCCGAAGCCTTGGTTAACCAGGTTTAGAAAGGCGGGCTTCCCCTTCAGATGTAAGGAGTAACTTAGTTTGACTTGTGAATAATTTGTCAAGGAAATTTGTATTTTCTTCTACGTCTGCATGACTACATGAAATCACTGGGCAACGAGGTAAGTTGCATCATCTATTTAATTATTAATTTGATAAGACGTCATGCAAAAATCAAGGAGATAGAGCTATAATAAGAAAAGGAGCATAGGGAAAACGAAATATAAGGAAAAGGGAATAATAAGAAAAAGCATAAAACATTAAATAGAAAAAATTAACGCTTTAAAATGCATCATAACTTCAAAAGGTTACTGTGTAATAACTGATGCCCGAAGACATCTGTATATTATTGGTATCTTAGTCAGGCCTCTATCTAAGAATTTAATTATTGAATTTTCATCTCTATGGAATTTCAACATTATTATTCATCTTGCGGAAAAGCGATTCTTTGTCCGGCAAAATTTAATTAAATGATAGTAGCTGGTCGTACCGGCTACTATCGTTTCCATGGGTACGACCAGCTACTATCATTTAATTAAATTTTGCCGGACAAAGAATCGCTTTTCAGCAAGATGAATAATAATGTTGAAATTCCATAGAGATGAAAATTCAATAAAAAACAACTAAAACACACCAAAAATATGTTTATGTGCATTATTCATCTTGCTGAAAAGCGATTCTTTGTCCGGCAAAATTTAATTAAATGATAGTAGCTGATCGTACCCATGGAAACGACTAAGCAGTTTTGTTCATATTTGGGGATAGGCTTTGCTCCATCTTTATTTGGTTTGTGCTAAATGGTATATGTAGTCAAAATATATGTATGTAGTTCCATAATTGAATCATCATTGTATTTAATCATTGCATTTCATGATTAATATGCGACTCTTAGACAGGGTATAAACTATATTTGTTTATGTGAATCGTGGGGGCTGATCATATCCATGGAAACGAATAACCAGTTTTGTTCGTGCTGGGAGATAGGCGTTCCATCTTTGTTTGGTTTGCACTGTCTTTGCTCCTAACCTGAAGGCATAACATTAAGACTTGACCTTATTCTAACCTTAAGCTGTCTTTCAAAGTCAAAGTAGTATATATGTAACTCAAGTTAATTATCCGGCATTTCTGGAAGGGTTTCACCTTTTTTCAGACAAAGCTGGTAACTTAAAGTACTTTTTTTTCATCATTTGGTTGATTTGAAATCAAAAGATGGTTTCGTATTAAGGAAAACAATAAAAGAATGTCAAGTAAAGAAATAGGGATATATAAAGAAATTTTAATCGTGAAATTTAATAATATGCAAAGAAAAATGGTAAAGAAATATGTTTTTCCTAGGGAAGATTGTGTAAAAGAAATTTTACAGCTAATGAAAATTTCAAGTTCATATTAAGTTCTGAATTCCGAAAAGTACGAATGGAAACAAATGGGAACTAAGTTAAATAGTAAAAATAACGGGCCGCAAATATTATTTTCAACATGATATTCTTTTATATAATTTATTTTATGACAGTGTCAATATACAAAATAAGATGGTGGAGTAACAACCAGGAGAAAACGAACAAATCAGTGATTCAAGTCATCCAAGTTAATGTGATAATGAGCTGAATATTCAATAAATAAAGACAAAAAAATTGTACGAAA
Organism: Artemia franciscana; assembly: GCF_032884065.1. Taxonomy (NCBI): domain Eukaryota; kingdom Metazoa; phylum Arthropoda; class Branchiopoda; order Anostraca; family Artemiidae; genus Artemia; species Artemia franciscana. The sequence continues at coordinate 5,129,481 of NC_088869.1, read as the reverse complement.
CATTCTTCTTTTGTGTTCATCATCTTTTTAGCTATAACAGGATCTGCAAGAAATCTTACGACTAAAAAATTTTCGGGCACAAAATCGGGTTTTTGAGTTGAATTGTTCCATTTATTTCATTTCATTATATTTATTTCATTTCATTTATTTCATTATAAGGTTCATTTATAAAAATTAGAGAGGGCTTAACAAGAAAATCATAAAAAAAACATATAAAAAAACCAGAGCAGGGGGCTCAGATCAGAAGGGAGCATCGCCCCTCATATACAGAATAATTTTTGTTCGTTTTTCGTTTTAATATTGTTCTTTCCTTTTTTAACAAGTCTGGGAAATTATAAACCTTTTCTAATTCGTTCTTTGTTTTTTGCTTTTTTTCAAATCATGCCTAGGCCTGTCTATGATATAATGAGGGTTTGTCTATCATACTCCACATTTATAATAATATTCATAAAAAAAATTAAACGATGTTTAAAGACGAAGCACAGGCTCATAAAACTGAGTAAAACATACATACCCTAAACTACTTTAGAGATAACCAAAAACAAATAGTTAGAAAGTCGAATAAAGAGCACCACAAGTCATAGCAACTGAGGCGGTGGTTATCAGCAGAACTTGAAAGATTGGCCTCTCAACACCACTACGAACACTCTCAAGAATCTTACTGTAGGCAAGAGCTGAACATTAGGTAAAGATAAACCAGTATGCGTATCCTTGGTCTCCTAAGTTGACTCTAATTTCTAAAACTCTAATTTTGAGACCTTGTGTTGGTTATAAAAACATTACCAAAAAAATCGGTTGTTAAACAATGTAAAATATTTTTTAAACATTAAATATTTACGTTGTTATTAAATAATTAAATATTTATTTTAAATATTTATTTTTCCGTTGTTGTCATGTGGAAAATTAAATCTTGTTTATTGCTTCTAAGATTTAAAGGTCAGCTTCGGATTGGATTTTATATAAGCCATCTTAGATTTACTATTGAAATGCTTGAAAATCTCTAATTTGAAGGCAGGTTTTTTTTTAACGATCTGTCAACTAAATAGTTAGTACAAATGAGCTAGCGAGCGTGTGCAAAAATTAGAAAGTAACCTAAGAATATTTATTACCTGCTGGAAGAATTACGCAGTGCTATTCTGTTCAGACACGATGAATAAAAATTATTTGTACCAAGGTATGGAAGCTCGTGCCTTCACACTCACAAAAAAATTATTAGCAACACTAGTGCTTGTAGTAGATGTATATAGGCGCTATTTTTCTGACGCGTAGGAGCTCTAAAAATCATATTTCGTACTCTTCATGTCGTAATTTCACATCTAATTACAAATAATTGTTGTTCTTCTGAGCTGAATGCCATCTATAGCCGTTTATAGCCTTTATATAGCCGTTTATCTGCAGATCATGATTTTTATTATTTTTTCAGACAATTTCCCGTATTGTTACAAATAAAATTTAATTAAAAGTAGCAAGATTTTGGGCTGCAGTACCTTACGCACGTACGTTGTAAAAGGGTCTTTGACTCCAACCCCCCCCCCATGAAAAAAGTTCTGCTTTTTTCCCTATAATTTCAGACTTTTCAACACTTTATGTGCATTTTGAATCTGTACGATGAAAACTCATCTTGTTCAAAATTAAATACTACGTATTGCTTTCATTTTTAATTGTTTGTTGTCACGTATAAGAAAAACTGACGACCTCAAAAACACATTGCTGCTAACCTTTTTTTTGTGTAGAAAAAGGGTTTGACTTAATGTTTCCACGTCTTTTTTTTCAAATAGTGCCGTTCTTAATGGGATCTTTCTAGTTAAAGTTGAGAATTTTTCACTGTTTTAAGTTTAATTTCTAAGTGAATTAAACAATACTTTCAAACATGTTCAAAACGCCTTCAAACATCTTCAAATTGAGTATTAATCAAACTGTTCAATAAAGAGACAAAATATCAATAATATTCAACTGCAATTTCTGTAAGGAATTGCAGTTGTAACGATACAAAAGTATTCAACTGTTCGTTCAATAACGAGACAAAATATCAATAATATTCAACTGCAATTTCTGTGATGGTTGGACGTCGTTTTTCTTTCACAATGTCAATCCAATCATCACGACTAATCTTGCTTCCTAGATATTGGATGTTCCTATCTCTCGCTAAGGGATATGGAATATTCTTAGGAACTGTCAATAAATGCGCATGGGAGACGTGCATTGATAAATGTTGTGTTTTCTTCAATACAGAACTTTGAAAACGTTGATTCTTGTACAACCGATTGAAATACATTACCTCTATTGCTTGACCGAATTTCAGTGTCTCCTACCTAAAGGTCCTAAGTTTGGGGACGAGTTTTTCCTCCATTCCATTCTTAATCATTGACAATAAAAGCCTGGTCTCTTTGAAAATTCCTTGTTTTGAGGAGTAGTAAGAAAAACACACTTGGCAATTTAAAAAATATATTCTGCTACAAAAGCAGAATTTTCTAAATTGGTTATTCTATATTTTTCATTTTAACTATTTTAGTTCTCTCCCTTAATTAAATCAGTGGCACCATAGAATTTCCTACCTAGGCTCTAAACATGCGTATCAATTTCTTATTTTGTTTAAATGAGACTATGGTATGCATGAATCGGTTATAATGTGTTCAATGCTTTCACTGAGCATAGCACTTCTAAGCATAATTCTGATGTTAGATGTAACCCCAAAGTGGCTTTCACTCTACGTCCATAATTTTTCTATGCTATGGGGTTAAGTTATGTTATGTTCAGTATAACCTTCCACACTGAAGTAAGTCCTTTCACATTAGGCCAACCTAAAAATCTACAAAACAATCATAGTCGTCGCCTAAATTCGTTGCTACCATCGTAGGAAAAATTCAGAAAAAACATTAAATGGATAAGGCTTCTAAAGGAGTTTATTATTTTTTTCAAAATTTATTTATTCCTCATCTAGAAGTTCAATTTGTTGTTGCTATATTGTAGGTTCTGTAACTCCATTCACATACAGGAAAGGGATATAAAAGGAGAGATTTCCCCCTGAGATTTTTACAACTCGTTTCCTGAAAGAGAATATGAAAAATCGCAAAATATTTTGAAATTTGTTCGGTTTTGGATTCAGAGAGAAAAAAAAAATTCCAGTATCATAATTTACTTTTTTTAACAGAACACCATTCTATCTATCTATTTACTTCTTGCAATTGTAAGACATTGATTTATGCTTTATGCTAAGACAATAGTCTTTTCCTCCCTCCTTGTCTCTATTATCTACTTTTTATAATAATGTCCCTTCTATTCGTTATCGTTTTTCTTAGTTATTACTGCTCCATTGTTTTCTCCGTAATGTATTTCCAGAATTAGTCTTTTTGACATTCTTTTGTCTCATTTATCTTGTAAAATTTAGTTTTAAAATGTAAAGTAATGTAAAAATAGCTAATCTAATAATGCTTGCTTAGCTCTGTTAATTGTTTATGAAATGCCTGTTTTTCAGAAGTGATTTTGCCCTCTTTTTCTTTTTTTGTGCATTGTCTTCTTTCCGTGTTTTATTCTTTTTTTCTTAAGGAAAAAGGATTATTCTAGAATGGATTTGGATGAATGAAAATCCTTTCAATTAAGACCTAGCATATTTTTAGGACCTTAAGACTTTGAAGATCAAGGTGAGATTAAACCTAACGAGTGCTTAAAATCAAAGGTTCTTAGAAAATACTAAGAACTTTTACAATATATATATACATATATATATATATATATATATATATATATATATATATATATATATATATATATATATATATATATACATATATATATATATATATATATATATATATATATATATATATATATATATATATATATATATATATATATATATATATATATATATATATATATATATATATATATATATATATATATATATATATATATATACTAGCTGTTGGGGTGGCGCTTCGCGCCCCCCAAGCCCCCCCCCCGCACGCGTAAGTCGTTACGCGCCATATTAGTTACGCGCCATTGTAGTTGTGTCCCTGTGTCCCACCTGTGAATAGAGATAGATATATATATATATATACATATATATATATATATATATATATATATATATATATATATATATATATATATATATATATATATATATATATATATGTTGCATGTAAATAGATTGTCAGGTTTACTGACTCTTGAACATGCAACATATAATTGTCCATGGGAAAAACAATCCGTATTCAGATCTATACCTTATTATTCTAATGATGTGTCCCTGTGTCCCGGTCGTCATTTGTGTCCCGGTGTCCCAGTTTGTAATTTCTCTTTGAGTGTCCCAGTCGTCATTTATATTCCCTGTGTCCCGGTGTCCCGGTCGTCATTTGTGTCCCGGTGCCCCGGTCTGTAATTTCTGTAATTTCTATTCGAACAATCCCTGTGTCCCGGTCGTCATTTATATATCCCGCATGTGCCCCCGGCGTCCCCGTTGTAGTTGTGTCCCTGTGTCCCGGTCGTCATTTATATTCCCTGTGTCCCGGTCGTGATTTGTGTCCGGGTGTCCCAGTCTGTAATTTCTCTTTGAGGTTCCCGGTCGTCATTTATATTCCCTGTGTCCCGGTCGTCATTTGTGTCCCGGTGTCCCGGTATGTCATTTCATCAGTTGACAAACATGACGTCAGTCGACAAACAACTTCATGACGCATACAGCTCAATCCTTATAATGACGTCAGTCGACAAACATGACGTCAGTCGACACACAAACATGACGTCACTCGACACACACACAGACAACTTATTTTTATATATATAGATATATATATATATATATATATATATATATATATATATATATATATATATATATATATATATATATATACTAGCTGTTGGGGTGGTGCTTCGCGCCACCCCAACACCTAGTTGGTGGGGCGCTTCGCGCCGCCCCAAGCCCCCCGCGCGCGTAAGTCGTTATGCGCCATATTAGTTACGTGCCATTGTAGTTGTGTCCCTGTGTCCCACCTGTGAATAGATATATATATATATATATATATATATATATATATATATATATATATATATATATATATATATATATATATATATATATATATATATATATATATATATATATATATATATATATATATATATATGTTTTTAACTACGTAAAACATGCGAATATACAACATTCTTCGCTGTCCCATTGTCTGTGCATATAAATAGATTGTCAGGTTTACTGACTCTTGAACATGCAACATATAATTGTCCATGGGAAAAACAATCCGTATTCAGATCTATACCTCATTATTCTAATGATGTGTCCCTGTGTCCCGGTCGTCATTTATATCCCCTGTGTCCCGGTCGTCATTTGTGTCCCGGTGTCCCAGTTTGTAATTTCTCTTTTGAGTGTCCCGGTCGTCATTTATATTCCCTGTGTTCCGGTGTCCCGGTCGTCATTTCTGTCCCGGTCTGTAATTTCTATTCGAACAATCCCTGTGTCCCGGACGTCATTTATATATCCCGCCTATGCCCCCGGCGTCCCCGTTGTAGTTGTGTCCCTGTGTCCCGGTCGTCATTTATATTCCCTGTGTCCCGGTCGTGATTTGTGTCCGGGTGTCCCAGTCTGTAATTTCTCTTTGAGGTTCCCGGTCGTCATTTATATTCCCTATGTCCCGGTCGTCATTTGTGTCCAGGTGTCCCGGTATATAATTTCATCAGTTGACAAACATGACGTCAGTCGACAAACAACTTCATGACGCATACAGCTCAATCCTTATAATGACGTCAGTCGACAAACATGACGTCAGTCGACACACAAACATGACGTCACTCGACACACACATACACAGACAACTTATTTTTATATATATAGATATATATATATATATATATATATATATATATATATATATATATATATATATATATATATATATATATATATATATAATGAAAAGAGAAATCACCAATGCAACAGCACAAACATATAAAAAAAAAAAAAAAAAAAAAAAAAGGAAGACAGAAGGAGAAAAGGAAGACTGTTTTCCTACATTAGTGATTAATATAGACCAGCACTTGAATGAGGCCTTAACCCTACTCATCCATATAATCACATATATATATATATCTATATATATAAAAATAAGTTGTCTGTCTGTGTGTCTGTCTGTCAGGTGACGTCATGTTTCTGTGTCGACTGACGTCATGAAGTTAGTTGTCGTCATTTTTGCTATGACGGTGACGTCATTAAAGATATTTAAGACATATATGTTCACGTAGAAATCTATTAATGTTTAAGTTTAAAATGACTGATGAACTTACAATGGCAAAAGCCGATGAAGATGCTCAAAGAGTCTGTGCCAAAAAACTTGCTGCTGATAGAGAAAGTCAGAAAAGAAAGCGTGCCGAGGAATCAAAAGAACAGCAAGGAAACAGGCTTGAGGCTAAAGAACGCAAAACCGCGCAGTTAGATGAAGATCCACCTGGACAGCGAGAGTCAAAACATATCAAAACTGAAAATGATAGCGATGGTGATTGGGTTTGGGATTTTGACTTGGATAAGGTCATCAATGCTTACCAGATTTTAGTTAAAAAAACAAAGGTTCGGCGATATGTATTTCATAGTGAAGCTGAAAAATAAAGAAGAAAAAGAAAACTGAAAAAAGAAAAAATGTAAAAAACTAAAAAATACTAAAAAGAAAAAACACTCAAAGAGAAATTACAGACCGGGACACAAATGACGACCGGGACAGAGGGAATATAAATAACGACCGGGACACTCAAAGAGAAATTACAGACTGGGATATCGGGACACAAATGACGACCGGGACAAAAAAGACATTTATGATACGATAGACTCAATTTCAGGACGTATACAACTACCTGCTGATTTCTGTAATTTAGTGACGTCCAAAAATGAATTGATTGAAAAAGTAAATGCCTTCACCTAACCGTATCGCTGCTGTTTCGACATGTGTAGAATTGGATCGTGAACAAAGTTACAGTACGAGTGATCTATTGTCGTATGTACAAAATAACATTTCCAAGTTAACGTCGGAACAAAAAGACATTTATGATAGATAGACTCAATTTCAGGACGTATACAACTACCTGCTGATTTCTGTAATTTAGTGACGTCCAAAAATGAATTGATTGAAAAAGTATTTCCGAATATTCTAAAAAATTATAAAAATAATAAATGGCTAAGTGAAAGAGCGATTCTCGCACCCAAAAATATAGACGTCCACGAAATCAACAATATTGTTTTGACCAAGATTCGAGACCAGGCAGTCCTTTACAAGTCAGTCGACACAGTTTTGGAACCAAATGAAGCGGTTAATTATCCATCTGAATTTTTAAATTCCATAGATCTTTCAGGGTTTCCACCACACGTGCTACAACTAAAAATAGGCGTACCAATAATACTTTTAAGAAATATCAACCCACCAAAGCTTTGCAATGGCACGCGACTTGCCGTAAAAAAAAACAATGGAAAACCTAATAGAGGCCACAATCTTGACAGGGCCTTTTGAGGGTGAGGCTGTTCTTATTCCTCGCATTCCCATGATTCCAACGGATCTGCCTTTTCAATTTAAAAGATTGCAATTCCCAATTCGATTAGCATTTGCAATCACCATTAACAAAGCTCAAGGTCAATCATTAGAAAAATGTGGTATAGATCTTAATACTGATTGTTTTTCCCATGGACAATTGTACGTTGCATGTTCGAGGGTAGGTAAACCTGACAATCTATTTATATGCAGCGACAATTGGACAGCGAAGAATGTTGTATATTCGCAAGTTTTACGCAGTTAATTTGTATTGTATCTATCTATCTATCTATCTATATAAAAACGAGTTGTGTGTATGCATGTTTGTTTGTTTGTAAAAAGAGCGTTTGCATATGACGTCATTATTAGTACATACGGCTTTGTATATGCAGAGACAATGGGAAAGCCAAGAATGTTGTATATTCGCAATTTTTACGTAGTTTAACTCCTGCAGACGAAATGAATGCTTGCCTGAAAAATTCTAATTTATGGGCACACGTAAAAATATTAAAATTAACTACAAATATGCGTGTCCGATTGCAAAACGATGACTCTGGTCAAACATTCTCAGATCAATTGCTGGCAATTGGAAACGGAAAGCTCCCAGTAGTGGGAAAGCCAAAAATGTTGTATATTCGCAATTTTTACGTAGTTTGAAACACATATATAAATCTATCTATATTCACAGGTGGGACACAGGGACACAACTACAATGGCGCGTAACTAATATGGCGCGTAACGTCTTACGCGCGCGGGGGGGCTTGGGGGGGCGCGAAGCGCCACCCCAACAGCTAGTATATATATATATATATATATATATATATATATATATATATATATATATATATATATATATATATATATATATATATATATATATATATATATGTATATACGAGGCGTGTTTTTTAATTAATGTCCGTTTGATCATAAGTGCATAACGAATGATTGTTTAAAAAAAGTGAATTTATTTTCAAAGAGTGCATACTTTACTCTATTTAAAAGCATTAACAGCATAGTTGCCAAGTTTGTTGGAACGCTTATCATACCTTTCAACTAATTTTAAGGTAACCTCTGTATAAAAACTTGCCGCCTATTCCGCTAACCCGAAATTCACTTCCGTTTTTACGTTGTCATCATCATTGTGACCTTTGTCACTGAGGTGTTGCTTGAGGTTGAGAAACAGATGTTAATCACTTGGCGCAAGATCAGGACTGTATTGTGGGTGATCTAGAACTTCCCAGTCACAATTCTCCAACAAATTACGGGTCTGATCAGCAGTATGAGGTCTTGCATTGTCATGAAGAAGGACAATTTTCTTTGTCAACATGCCAAGTTTTTTTTTTTGTTCTCTTTAATCACTCTGCTGAGCTTTCTGAGGGTTAGGCAGTATGCTTCTGTATTGATAGTGGTTCCTCCGTTGCATGAAGTCAACCAAAAAAAAAAAAAAAAAAAAAAAAAAAAAAAAAAAAAAAAAAAAAAAAAAAAAAAAAAAAAAAAAAAAAAAAACACCATGCGTATTTCCAAACACAGACTCCATGATTTTGCGCTAGGAGAGAGGGTATTTGGCCTTCAAAATGTTTGATGGATGTTTGGTGTTTGAGTGGAAAATGTTTGAATGGATGTTTGAATGAATGAATGGATGGACGAATGAATGTTTGGAAAAATGAATGGATGTTTGGAATGTTTGAAATGGATATTTGGCCTTCAAGTTTTCAGGGGAGTGTGTGTGTTTCTATTCAATGTACTGTTGCCTCGATTTGGGCTGTATAAACCCTAGCTAAGATGCAGTAAAACGTTTAAACTTCAATGTAATTAGTGAGCCATACACATTCCTAGATGTCTGGCAAAAAAACTTTCAGAAGTGGACGCGTGGCGCGAATATTTGACCTAATCGGTACGCCAAGATACGTCAGTGTATCTTGTGCTTTAATATCGTGTTTATTCAACTGAACATTTGTGGGGAAACTTGAGCGGTGATTGAACACCAGGAACTCAGTCTTACTCTCAATAAATCGAAGACCAATACATTTATGCTCCCTATCGTGAATTCGAAAGTTTTCCTCAATTCCAAAGGCTGTTCTACTAATATCAAGGATGCCACCCGCATAGATAGCTAGCGAAACAATCTATATCTTTAAATATGCATGTGGTTAGAATATTTCTAGAAGTACAAAGCTATAGAATAATTTAAATAAAGCATATTTTTTGTTTTTTGAGGTTCTTTGAAGGGGTTAGTCTTTTCGTTCTGCGTCAAAGTCAAAATCTCTAAGAGAAACATTCCTCCCAGTTTCCGTTTTTGTGCTTATTCTTGTGTACTTGTGCAGGTTCACGAGAGGAAGGAGAGATTTCTGGTCAATAAAAATTTGTAAGTGCCTTGTGACAACTTTTGCCAATGGGCATAAGCAATTTCCCTATGGCATATATCTCTTTCTGCCATCATACATCCTTAAATACCTGTTAAAGAAAGTCCCAGGTTTTTTTTATGCTGTAACACAATACAAAAATGAATAATACACAATGAAAAATACAAAAATGAAGGCATCTGGTTTTAGAACTTTATTATGGAACTACTTAAAAAATTGTATTATTTTGATATATATGTTGTAATAAATATTCGGTTTTTAAATTTCCATTTACTGTTGCTTCGGGTGGATCCTACTTACAGTTCTTTATCATAAACAATTTGACAATTCTTGTTAACGATCTTAATGTCACTAATATATCTCGCCAGTCAATCGCGTAGCTTCCCAAGTAAATTATTTTAATTAATTGTGAGTCAATGAGAAGATTTGAGAAATGGCGGAAACAGTTCTGTTTTGAAACCTAGAATCTTCAAATGCACTGTGGCATTTTGCAAGATATGATTAGCCAGAATGAGTAAGGGGTTTAAGTTTTTATAGTCTTTTATCAGTTTTGGAAGTACGAAGAGCTCATAAGCTGGATCTATGACCGAGAGGTAATTTTCAGGAAGATGTGATTCCATCTTTCTCAAAATTATAAAACATTAATGTTATGGATGTTTCTATTCCTAAGTTCACTAGACCACTAGACCAACTGTTTCTATTCCTCAAATGTAAAAACAAGGAGAAAACATATTAGACCTCTATAAATATTTCTACTGGAGACACTTCACTCCAGCCCTTAACCAGACAAGGCCAAAAACCTTTGCACATTCCTCTTTTACCCTACTTTGTTGAGTGACTTGGTGACTATCCTGTCAGTGGTCTAGTGAACGTAGCTTGCACCTGGGGCATGAAACTCCTTATGTCCCCTTCCTCCTTGAAACACAAGTAAAGTAGCATCTATATAATTTACCCATAGTAAATATCTAACGTAAGCAGCAATATAAAGTAGCATCTACCTTAACATAGCCGTAACAGGCGTTTTATGAGTAACTACTACCTAACTACGCTACCGCATAATTCTATACTGTTTTTCAGGATGAATAGGGACAGAGGCTCGAGTAAGCTTTGAGTTTAAGATAAAAGATTCAGTTTGAAAAAAGGAAAATCAACACTAGGACTGGACTTAAAAATGTAATAGTTTTACTCAAACAATTGGCACCCTCCGAAAGTCGCTCCCTGCTCTTATAATGCTGCTATATTTACTTCAACCCGATTATTTTTTAATTTGTACTTTCTGTCTTCGAGTGAAAGGGTTCGTCACTCTCATTAGTCTGTCCAAAGTTATATCTTTATTCTGTCACAGGTTAATATACCTTGGTGTTACCTTTGTATTCCTATTTACCCATTGTTGAATGAAAAAAATTTCAATTTTCAATTTGTTTCATAATTCTGAGTATGGTCATTATCAGTATAGTATTTATAATTCTTTTTTTTGGGGTGAAGTCATCTGTTCCTAGACTAAGAGCTATGTACTAAAAATCTGTTTTTTTTCCTAATTGCTTCCAGTCCCTATTTTACTATATGTTATTATTATTGTGTATTAACCATAGTAGTGTGTCTTGTGTGGTTTTTCCTATTTACCTATTTACCTATTACCTATTACCTATTACCTATTACCTATTTTACCTATTACCTATTTTCCTATTTACCCATTGTTGAATGAAAAAAATTTCAATTTTCAATTTGTTTCATAATTCTGAGTATGGTCATTATCAGTGTAGTATTTATAATTCTTTTTTTTGGGGTAAAGTCATCTGTTCCTAGACTAAGAGCTAGGTACTAAAAATCTGTTTTTTTTTCCTAATTGCTTCCAGTCCCTATTTTACTATATGTTATTATTATTGTGTATTAACCATAGTAGTGTGTCTTGTGTGGTTTTTCAAATCATTCTTCTTTCCCCGATTTGAATATTCTATGCATCAGATAAAAAAGGAAAACAAATATTATAAAACATCCACTTTCATTAACCTTTCTAAATATAAAGCCATTTGTCGGCGTTTTCCGTTATTTTTTTTACCCTTGTTTTTTAGTGTAAAATCCAGCTGTTTGATGCATATCATTCTTTCCATTTTTATAGACAAGTAAGAGTAGGAATTATAAACAAACGTCCAATATATCTACCAACTCTTTGTTTTTCCTTGTAATTTGTTTCATTCTTAAGTTTTACATTATCTCCTTTGCTGGAAATTAAGCAGTGATTTATCAACGTTAAAATGCGTCTACATCATTCTAATTTTACACTCCATGTTTCAAAATTTATGCATTAGGATGAAGCGAAGATACAAAAAAGAAGTATGATAATGAGACAATGTTTATTTTATAATAATTAAATGTTTTGTTCCTCTTGAAACTTTCACTTTTTATTTTTAAATGCAAGGTGTAAATTGGGCTAATGTTAACACACCTGTAACTAAATGTATATAAAATAGGAAAAACGTGTAAAAATAATTCTGGTAATATTCATCAAATCTGCCGTTCAGAAAATGAAAACTTTGTTTTTTGTGGCATGAAGTAGGGCTTGGATCCTTGGATTTTTTCCAAAATCCTGAGTTTGGATTTTTTTAGTGGTGTGTCTATTAAACCTATAAAGGGTATACCAAAGTAACAAGGACATCAAAATAAAAATATTATTTTCTCTAAGCCCATCTCAAGTCTATTAAAGCCTGACACCCACGATTTTCTTTGTCTGTTTTTGTCTGTTATTTTTGAATTGTGAAGTTTTTAGAGCAGTATCACATTTTCGTCAGTGTTGCCACTTTGAGCGGCGAAAATGAGTAAGCAAGAATAATTAATCAAGCTCGACAACATTATTTGTTCCTAAGAAATCAAAGATAAACAGTATGTAGATTTTCAAAGTAAACTACCCCCTCTGTAGGAAGCTACACTTTCTTAAGTGGTTTGGTAGCATATGTTCGTAGATTAATTTTTGCTGATTTTTATCCATGTTTTTTTTCTTTAAAATTGGCACCCAATACTACCAAAAACTATATAACTATGTATGGAGGGGCTTTTTCATTAAAAATTAAATTCGCTAGTTTTGTTTATTTTTGAAGACCTAATCGATTAGGTAATTTCTACGTAAGTAATTCTAACATTGAGATTCCATTCTCATTTTCCTCGGTAGCTTTAGTATATATTATTTGAAATATCACTTTTTTAAACCTTAGTATTTTTGCCAGTAAATCTTTGGAAACTGGTGAATATTCAGTGACAAGGCATAATTAGCGAAATATTTAGCGAAAATTATATATTTTTTGGAATACTAAGCGAAATTTTTCGGCATGAAGCATGTTAGAAAGTGACCTCTAACAAAAAGGCCCAATCAATATAAATCAGCTTTAGGATAGGACAACCGATGTTCGATAACTTTGAAAGCTTGGAAAACGAGGAGTGTATATATAAAATATGAAAAAAAAAGTATAGCAGGTATAAGGGGTACAAGGAGTATATAGGAGTATAAGTCTAAGGAGCATTAAGTTTATTCTAAAATATTTACAATAAATGTTAAAAAATAATTGTTAGTCACCTAAAATGCTAACAATATTGGAAGATAGTCGAATAGTTTAATAAATAGTCATTATTAAGGTCTATAGCGTTTTCTTAAAAGTCGTGGGTAATGACACATTTTTTATATTTTCGCAGTGTCTGAAAATTAAATTCAAGTGAATTTAATTTATTATTAACAGTAAAGATTACATTTATTTACGCAGATACGGCATTCATAATACTTGCTTTATATTTATGAAGACTGGAAACATAACAATAACAATGACAATATTATTGATAGCAGTGTTGCTAGATGAGAAAATAAGAAGAATCGGAACAAAAAATTGATTTTGCGAAATATAGAAATTGGAATTATGAAATAAATTGAAGCAGGCTGTTTGTTATACTTGTTTCAAACAGTTCGTGGTAACGAACTGTAGTAAGGAGCGACCCGGCTCAATAGTAACCAAAACTCTAAAAAATGGAATTTTGATACCAATAGCTACATCAAAAGAATCGCATTTTAATGCTGGTTTTAAATATATAAGTTTCATCAAGTTTAGTCTTACCCATCAAAAGTTACGAGCCTGAGAAAATTTGCGTTATTTTAGAAAATAGGGGGAAACGCCCCCTAAAAGTCATAGAATCTTAACGAAAATCACACCATCAGATTCAGCGTATCAGAGAACCCTACTGTAGAAGTTTCGAGCTCCTATCTACAAAAATGTGGAATTTTGCATTTTTTGCCAGAAGGCAGATCACGGATGCGTGTTTATTTGTTTTTTTGTTTTTTTGTTTTTTTTTTCTTTTCCCCAGGGGTGATCATATTGACCCAGTAGTCCTAGAATGCCGCGATAGGGCTCATTCTAACGGAAATCAAAAGTTCTAGTGCCCTTTTTAAGTAACCAAAAAAATGGAGGGCACCTAGGCGCCCTCTCACACTAATTGTTTTCCCAAAGTCAGCAAATCAAAATTCTGAGATAGCCATTTTATTCAGCGTAGTCAAAAAACCTTATAACTATGTCTTTGGGGACGACTTACTCCCCCACAGTCCCCGTGGGAGGGGCAACAAGTTACAAACTTTGACCTGTGCTTACATATTGTAATGGTTATTGGGAAGTATACAGGCGTTTTCAGGAGGATTTTTTTGGTTTGGGGGAGGGGTTGAGAAGAGGGGGATATGCTGGGGGAACTTTCCTTCGAGAATTTGTAATGGGAGAAGAAAATTTCCATGAAGGGAGAGCAGGATTTACTAGCATTATTAAAAAAAAAACAATTAAAAAATAAAACTGAAAAAGCTTTTTCAGCTGGAAGTAAGGAACAGCAATAAAACTTAAAACAAACAGAAATTATTACCCATATGAGGGGCTCACCTCCTTCTAATACCTCGCTCTTTACGCTAAAGTATTTTCGGTAATTTCAACTACTTATTCTACGGCTTTTGTGATTCAGGGGGTCATTCTTAATGAATTGGGATAAAATTTAAGCTTTCGTGTAAAGAGCGAGGTACTGACGATGGGGCGAATCCCCTCATATATGTAATAAAAACATGAGAATACAAAAGTTCTTTACGTAAGCTAATTTATAAGTTACGTAAATCTTTTACCAATAAAAAGATTCGTAAAAAATTAAAAGTTCTAGTTGCCTTTTTAATTAACCAAAAAATCGGGGGGCAACTAGGCTTCGTCCCCCGCTCTTTTTTTCTCAAAATCATTCGATCAAAATTATGAGAAAGCCATTGAGCCAAAAAAAAAATATGCAAATTTCGTTTTGATCATTCCTCTGCGGAGAGCCAAAATCAAAACATGCATTGATTCAAAAACGTTCAGAAATTAAATAAAAAAAACAATTTTTTTCAACTGAAAGTAAGGAGTGACATCAAAACTTAAAACGCACAGAAATTACTTTGTATATGAAAGAGGCTGCTTCCTCATCAACGCCCCGCTCTTTACGCTAAAGTTTTTTTACTGTTTTAGAAAGAAGAATTGAGAGAAAGAGTCAAACTTTAGCGTAAAGAGCGGGGCGTTGATGAGGAAGCAGCCTCTTTCATATACAAAGTAATTTCTGTGCGTTTTAAGTTTTGATGTCACTCCTTACTTTCAGTTGAAAAAACTTGTTTTTTTTATTTAATTTCATATAAACATGCCAAATATTGTCTGTGTTAAAAGAAACGAATTTGCTTGGACAAGCAGCATTCGATGAAGGAGATTTATTTAATAAATAATTTAATAATTTAAGAATAATTTAAGAATTTGTAATACTAATTTAAATTATTTAGATAATTTAAAAGTTTAATAATTTAATGATAATTTCATAAGAATTTAATAATAATTTAAGAATATAATTAATTCGATGAACTTAATTAATTAATAAATATAATTTAATTGGGATACTAAATGGTGGTTTTCAAATTTTGTTTAAGCCCCGCCTGGGTGTTCATTGCCTAACCCATATTATATGTATTTTTTTACGAAAAGATTATCGCAGATTTTTCAGATTAAATTTTTCATGGTTCTTTTCAGAAATGTTTATTGTCAAGTTCCATTTCGGCAGCCACTTACATCTATTTAAATTATATTTATTTGCGTTCAAAACTTTAATCTTAAGAAAGTAGCATTATCCTTTTGTGATATTTTTTTAGCATAAATAGGAGTTGGGTGCAGAGATGGTTTGCACCCATTTACTCTAGTCCTAGAATTTTCGTAAACTTGGAATCTCCATTGAAGCTGCACAGAATACTTTGTCTGCACATCTAAACACGCTGTTGCGCACAACACGATCAAAATATGACGATGTTAATGATGCAACATCATTTCAGCAATATCCGAGTTCCTTGATTGAAAAAATCTTGAAATATGTTTGTTGTCAAACATATGTCTGTTGTCATAATTAGTTTCACGATTAGAAAAATCTTAAAATATGTATATTGTCTGAAATTTGTAGCATGTATGCCATAAAAACAATTCTTCGGGTGAGAAAATTTATTTAAAGACATTTTAATTTTGCAATGAAACTGACAAATATAGCATGTGTGTTTTGTGCTCCTAGAAAGTGTGTTTTTGAATTTTGGCATGTGACTAACATATTGTTTTCACCTCTAGATGCAAAAACTGGGAAATCAAAAGCCTTGGAAGAAAGAGAAAAGTAAGTACTCTTTTAAAGTCCTTGCCCTTTGGTTTCATTGCCTTAAAGTTGCTCTTAGCTTAAAGAACTGCCATTAGGGGAATGGAAGTTGAGGGTGATGTTGAACTAAAGCAAAAGATATTTTCAGAGAATCCTGAGGGAGATTTGAAAGTAAACAAATGACATTAAAATAATGAAAGAAGCAAAATTAAACAGGATTGAAAAAACTTTACAACAAATTAGCATAAAATAACAAAGAAGTATTATATCAGTTTGGACATTTTCTAACATATTAAGAATATATCCTTAACTGTAACCATAATCTTAGATTGGGGCATTGGGAATTTTTTCACTTTCAGATATTTCTTTTAAAGGTTATATACCATTTGTTTGTGTTTTGAAGATAGGAATTTTTATGCACATCAATCAAATAAATCAGAACCTAAAAAATGAAAAAATTGATGTATTTAGTTCTGAGTTTGGAACAATCAGTCTTTGGAACATACGGCATTTTAAATACTCAGATAAAGTCCAAAGTACGAGAAAGTTATAGTTTGACCTTAGTTTTTTTTCAACTATAAAGGTGGGTTGGATATTTAATAACTTTGGTTCTGCTACCAACGCTAAGAATACAACAGCCTAGCAATGGCTTATAGAAAGCCTGTCTAACAACTAGCACAGCGTTGTTGTTGTCGGGTCGGGGCCCTAATGGAAACAATCTTATGGCAAACTGAATTGACCGGTGATCTAAATAGTCTTTGAAGGGCCATTTTCCGGTTCTCAAATAGCAAAATAGTTTGTAAAGCCGTCCCACAATTTTTTGGCCTGACTTTTCAACTTTTTTTGAATAATAAGAAGTCTTGGTGTTTAGTGATGAATTTCGCTGCCACCAAAACTAAGGGGATACTGATTTCCCGATTAAAAGTCTAATGACCTTCTTTGTCTGTGATGTTTAGTCCCTGTAGAGAATAAACTAGCTCCGCTTGCTTAGTATCCATTTATCTAATGACCTTTTTTGAGATACCGCCCTGATAAGTTTTTATTCTTCCCTGAAAATGCTCCTCTCCCCCCAAAGTTTATCTTCTCAGAAACCTATGTCCGAAAAGTTCCTCCGAACTATAAGATAAGCACCATAAGGTCTGTCAAACCTAATCCTTTCACAAAACCTATCCACCATATATCCCAATGATCTTCCCCTGTAAAACTTGCATCGATGTCAAGTGCTCTTCCTCCGCTTCTCCATAATTCTGGAAAACCCTTCTAAGATCTTTAAAAATTACCACAAATATTAGTATAGGTGCGAGATCTTGTTAAGATCAATACACAGCATGCCCTTCCACTGAAAGATTTAATTAAATGATTCTACAATAATCCGCAGAAACGCTTATCGAGGACAAAGACTGTCGGGATAGTTTTGCAAGATAATGCCAATCATTCTAGAGTTTTTTATTCCCGAAATCTACCCCTGATAAACTGGGAGTAGACTCCCTATAAAAACAAATTAAATTAATATATATTCTCCCAAGAGACACAGCTAGCTGAACACTTTATAAAATGCCTATTTTAAGGGTGTTCTGTCTCTAAGCAATAACGGTATTTTTCATTTGTTTATTACAATAGCTATTTAAAAATGGTTTCTTAAACTAAGTTGATACCTAATTCTTTCAAATGATACTATTTCAGTGACCAATACGATCGCTTTGTAGTAAACATATATGGGAACAGTTTGACCAGATCGTAAGTAGGTCAGTGATTGCATTAGCTCTGCGCATGAGTGGTTGCTTGTTCTCTATATATTTTTTCTACTAACAACCCCTAACACTGACACTTTTTGACAAAACATGAATAAAAGGGTCGTTTTTCTACCCCATTTGAGAAATTAACTGTTATCAACTACAATATCTTGATAAAATTATGCTTTGATGTAGTATATAGGCTCAATATTGGCCTGGAAAGTTTTGCCTTTCTGGCAAAGCCATAATTTGCCTAAACAGTCATTTTTACAAAATTTTCCCTGGCAAAGTTTGTCGAAGGCTGGTCGACTTTTGTCCACTACAATATTTTGGTAAATTTATGCTTTGGTGTAGTCTATAGGCTCAATATTGGCCTGAAAAGTTTTACCTTTCTGACTAAGCCATAATTTGGCTGAACACTGATTTTTCTAAGCTTTTTTTTCTTGTTAACTTGGGGTTAATTGTTGGTCGACTTTTATTAACTGCTATATCTTGATAAAATCATGCTCAGATTTAATCTCTAAGCTTAATTTGGCCTGAAAAGCCTTTTGAATTTGGCTTTTAACAGCCCGAAAGCCATAGTTTGCCTGAACAGTAATTTATTTATTTTTTCTATGATGAAGATGGTCGATTGTTGTCAAGTTGACCTATCAACCAGAATCTTCAGAGTCAACATTTAGATTTACAAGCATAATATGACATCTACAAACAATATTTCCAGAACAATAGATGTCGCAGTTTTCTTTTGTTTTTCCCAAAAAGAATGGCAAAATCAAAGAAATTGGGTATTTTTTAAGTGCTAGTTAACGCATATGACCTATTGGTCGAACGCGTCAAACCCCATTAAACAACAAGTGCTGGTACTCCGTCGATTTAAATAAGTAGACAGGGATTAAAACTTCCAGGGCCAATAATAGTGTGGTAACTGGCAACTTCATTAAAAAGTTAGAAAATTTCAAAGAAAATTGAGTATTTGATAAGAATAGTCTGCAGTGCAATTAAAACTCAAAATTTCTGTGCAAGTGACAATTAATCAAAATTTTTGATTTTCAAAAAACATTTAAAGTGCAAATCCCATCTGCACAAAGTTGGCATAGATTAGCCGGGAAAAATCCTTGAAGGCTAAACATGTTAGTTGACTTTAAGTTTGTGGGTCTATTGGGGGAAAATTCTGTGTTATTTACTCTCTCCTGTATTTTAAAGTACCTTTAAGTAAGCAGAAGATTTTGGTCAAAAATGCTGCCAAACGCTAGATGTTGCTAAATGGTGCCAAACGCTTGATTTTCGACTCTAGCATCATCTTCCAATCTTTTTAGTTTCCCCTATTCCTTGGTCGACATTGTTTTCGTCGAGCTTTCAGTATTAAGAATATATGGGATTTATTAGGAAAATAAAATTCATTTCTCAGTTAGAAAGCAGCAGAACACAACCAGCCATCAAAGAAAATAAATTAAAATGACTATTCATGAAAATAAAGCTAAAATATAATTTGAATTTGAAAAAAGCAAGACAAAATCCAATAAAAAAAAACATCAAAAAGGTCACATTGCATGAGTCTCATTAAAGACAAAAAAATTGCAAATAAAACAATACAAATAAGGTTAAATAAGGTAATTCAATTTAGTTTAAAAAGTTGAAAATAACCACAAGTATAATAAAACAACCCGGTATCAAATGGGATTATTTTTTATATATATCATTTATGATGAGAAAAGTTCAAGAATTTTGAAGGTAATTCGCCTCTGGTGAATTTGATGGTAAATTTGATCTTTGAGGGAATTTTCGTTTGGGATTGTGAGTGACTACGAAACCATCTCTCTGTTACACTGTATCTATTGAACTTCTTTGAACTGTATTCAATCATAAATAAGAATCAAAACCAGAAAAATTGGAAAAATTAGAGGCCAATGCTGCTATCCAAAACAGGTAAAGGGTAAAAAGGAGGTTTTTTTTTAGGATTATAACGATTAGGAACAGAATCCATTCATTACACATCGTCTGATAAACCTCTTTCAATAGGAATTTTTATGATGAAAATTGAAAAAATCCCCAAGAATTGTGTTTTAGAACAATACCGCTGTCCCATGTAGACATCTAGTATATATAAAAAAAAAAAAAAAAAAAAAAAAAAAAAAGCCGCGTTTGGCCCAGAGCGACAGAAAATACTAGCTGGGTCTAGAGAGCCGTTGACTAGCGAACGTCCCACGCTTGTTTAAGCATACACAAAACAAAAACCGACAATATAACATGAATAGAACTGGATAATACTAAATGGAAAAGTAAAACCAAAGCTTTGGCGAAGTTGTAACTCGAAATTAAAAAGATCTTATACTTGTTGGTAAGGTATCTTTCTAATTTGCAGATTTTCTTCGATAAATAGTTAAGAACTGTTCTTTTCAATGATTAAAAAACATTTATTTAGCCTATGATAGTTGACGTATAAAATGCATATCCATAATTTGCTGGTAGAATAAAAAACGGCATTAATACAATAAAGACTGTCACAATTGTTATGGCATAAAACTGATTATCGATTGATAATTTTTGCTCATGATTTATTATAAACTGGGCTACGGCAATTTTAAAAGCGTCTCCCTCAAATTAAACAACTTTGGTCGATTCCGTCAATCCATTGTCGTCTAGATCCAATATGTCCTGAGTCCGTTTTCTTCTGTATTATGTGGTAGTCCACATAATATGATATTATTTTCTAAATGTCTTAATTACTCTTTCTCAAACTCAAAATAATTTAGAATTAATTAATTATCGATTTCATTTCCCATGCAGCTGGTGCTTAATAGCATTAATTAAAAACATAATACATTTTTAAGTTTTTTCGCTTTTATAAAAAATTACGTCGTGTAGCATAATACCTTTCGGGCCACCATAGTCAAGTTGTTAATATAGTTAAAAACCATCTATTCCATTTCAATAGAATGAGTCTATTTACTGTCTTATTACTTATGTGTTTTTCCTAATTTACGTCCACAATAATAAATAGTAACTGTCCCTGTCATTTTGCCAAACTTATTTGCTTTAACCAATCAAAGTGTTGTTTACTTAATCTTTTTTCATTTTGTGTCAGACTCTCGCCGTCCCTACTAATATCCCTTTCATGCTTCCTCTTTCCTCCTAGTTATGCTTCAGCAACCCAATGGGGGCAAGCAGGGGCGGAACAGCAGTATGCACCGTCCTCTATCGTCTTAAACGGACAGTCAGCAACGCTCCCGCTACCCCTTAAAGGTAACGCTGGCCAATGGCATGCTGGCTTGAGTATTAACATCGTGCAACAGTATCCTGGGCTTAACCGAGGTAGAGCATGGTTTCCCCCCAAAAAAGCAATCTATTACGCTTTGCATGTTCGTTCCTATGTCAATATCTCATCTTAAAGTAGTCATTTATATTAAGGCAGCCAAAGAGCCAGTCGAACGATGTTAGGACATCTACGAACAGTATTTCAGAAACAATAGATGTCGTAGTTTTCTTTTGTTTTTGCCGACAAAAATGTCTACTTCAAAGAAAGTGGGTATCTTTCTTTGATGTTGACATTCTTGTTGGCAAAAACAAAAGAAAACGTAACGTGTGCTCTTCTCTGAGACCAGATAAAAATGATTTGCACGGCTTCCCCAAAAATTCCACAAAAAAAAACTTGTTTTAAAAGTTCCAGCTCGACCCCTGAACCATGAGACGAAACAGGGCATGCTTATCCGACCACTTCTATAATTTTAAAGAACATCAGCTATTGGTTGGCTGCATTTCACCGGCACTTTAAGCTATATATCTTAGGTTTTTGTGTTTCTACAGACTCCTAAAGTAAATGTTCTTCACTTGCTAAAACGATCTGGACCCTAGTTCCCTTATTTTTAAACTTGTAATTGGACAGAAGAAAGGGAATGAGCTTGCTTTGTTGCCATTTAGCATTATTTGCATACAGTCAGATGCACTTAAACCTGCTCAAATGATAATCGATATAAAAGGCTGCTGAAAAAGATCAAGGACCAAATACCGACTGACACTATGCAAATTTATTTTATGCATCTTTTCATGGTGAGTAGGATTTGCCACCAGCCACCTTATGCCACCAACTTTGCCAACACTTCGAAATAAACTATGCCAGTTATCCGACTAAAACTGTACAGCCTGAGGAGAATTTGTATGATATAAACACCAGGTTTAAAATTTGCCACAATAAGAAGAAAATTTTCAACAAATTAAAACTTGAAGAAATATCAAAGTAAGAAAGCAAATAAAAACCAAAGTGTACAGGGAAATATGAATCGTACCAAAAAATTTTCAAATATACATTATTCTACCAGGACCTCTAAATTGTGCCAAAAACAGAACAATTGTATCGCATTGGCAACGCTGTATACCACCATGCCAAGAAGCGTTCAACCGAGCTCTACGTCAGCATTTTCTGGCTCACCATTGGATGTCAAAACAGCCGGGTGCACAAGCATTTTGCCAGTCGGAAATCTCTGGTTTCCCAATATGATTTTGTCTATATTTGCAATGTTGTTACTACAAAGTCTTTGTTGGAGATAAGTGCTTATCAGACAAACGTAGAAAGCCGGCTTAGTACAAAATACTAATGTTGCTAATCTAGTAAAACAAGTTGTAGCATTGTACTTTTGAAATATACCTTTCAAGATCATAACTAATTGTAGCCTTTCAAGAACATAATCATTATGATGCATCTTGGAGGGAGTTCATTTCAAGTTTTTATTTGCAACTTTACTCATATTCTACCTCCTACCAACTTTAAGAGAACCTAAATACTAAGCCCCTCATCTTACTGCCCTCTAAAAGATTCCAGGTATATAAGGCTATAATTCGATTATTGATCGGCATAGTATTCTGTTAAAGTAGGCAATAATGTATTTATTCAGTTTTCCGGACTTAAAATTAATTATAATAGCGATAATGATGTTGAACAATGTTATTTTTCTTATATTTAATAAATAATTTACACCTAGAGATTAAAGAAATCAACATGAAACAAAAGTATAATTTGAGAGTTTTGTTGTAAGGACAATTTCAAGAATTTTAGTGCATTTATTACTACCAGTCATCAATCAATCAATTTATTTAAAGAAAACACAGGTAAATTACAAAGCTTAGGGCCCCATAAAGGCTCTTTAGCCTGTGAGAGTGGGAGACTAAAAATTACTTTGAATAATATCACTAAAAACAAATAGAGGGACAAGAAAAAAAAGGAATGGAAGAAGAAAAAATAACACAACAAAATAACAAACCATGCATGATTATATATAAAAAAAAATCATTGTTAAGATATATTAGCAATTGTTAAGATATAAGTTGTCATTTCATCAAAATCACAGAATTTGTCCGTAAAATATTATTTTAACGTTAAATTCAACACTTTTTTTCATCAGTTATATCAGTTATTTTAAGAAATCTTGAAAAAATAGCAATTTGAAAGTAATTTTCTAGAATAAAATATCTGATTGCAATAAAGGCATCAACCATTTTTTTTTTTTTTTTTTTTTTTTTTGTTATGCAAGACATGTTCATTTTACTTTGGTTTGATGGCATAAGGGATGCTAAAAAAAAAAATCTAAGTATTATCAGTTACGCAGACTTAAGTAAATTTTATATTAGATATGTAAAGGTCTATGCTAAGTTCTTAAGGTACGTTACGCTAGGCATAGCGTTTGAAACTTAAACAAGTCCTTCGATACTACGCTAGCATAGAGAAACGTTTAAGCCATCTATAATCGTCGTCTAGAATTAATACAATCACCTTAGGAAAAGTAGTCAAAAAGTAATATGTTGAATGGAGATGGGAATCCAAGTTCTGATCAAGTGTGATAGTCTTTTAGGAAAAGTTTATTAATTATTGAAAACATTTATTAATCGCTCCTCTTGAAATTCCGTTTCGTTACTTAAGTATCTCTAAATTCCGTTTAGAGCTTCAATGTGCTTGGAATCGCCTTTGTTACGGACAAAATTTATCTTTGGGCAATAATTTAAGTTTATGAATTTAAAATGAACGGAAATTAAAGTCTTAAGATTTTTCAGAACTGAATTGATAGACTTGATCTGTTCAAAGCCTAAGTTTCTGTTCTGCAGATTTTGAATGACCAGATATTGTCTCTAAAACAAAATCGGAATCGAAGCTTCTGACTTTAAATTTTATTGTCTGCTTATGTTTGCTTATGTCTTAAAAATGCTTGTGTTTGCTTATGTTTTGTCACTTTTGCATGAAGTCCTGACGGTGTCTCTGCTTTGTCAACGTCCTCGCATGCCCTTGCACAAACACACAAATGGCCTGTTAAACCAGGAGTCCATGTTCATGTTAATGGTTTGCACACACTTGGCACATCGAACCCTGTATCTGGATTTACTTATGGAGCTGCTTCTTCTTCCGATAGTGGTAGTGAAAAGGGGAGTAGAAAGGTGCAGAGACCGGTAGCTTCTAGCTCTCCATTAATTTTATCGGCAAAAGAGTTAAAGCAGGAAATCACCTCTGGTCGCTCCGTCCGTAAATCCAAACGAAATTCGCGGGGATCACAGACACATTTATATCCCAATTCTGAGTCATTAGATGCTGACATGTCTGGTAAGATATATCCTTTGTCACCGTTTAAGTAAAGAAAAATTCGCAAAAAAAAATTCATGTTACTTGTGTTTATTATAAACGAAAAAGCAGGTCTCTTAAAAGAAAATCTGCAAAAAGTCATGTTATTTCTTTAGTTTTACTGCTAAAACTAATTGTTGATAGCTAAAACTTTTATTTGTAGTATATCAAATTAAATTAAAAAAAGGCCATCAACACAAGGACCATCAACACCACGAGAAGTTTTCTTCTATAGCTTAGAAATGCACTCAGTAACCGAGCTATAATAAAACTGATTTCCTCAATTGATTGGCCTAAGCGACCATAAGGTATCAAATGGGTATCAAATTAAAAAAAAAAGAAGAAGAAAATCAAGTGGAAAATCGAAGAAAATAAGCTGAAACTTACGCAATCAATCAGCTTAAAACAGCGTATTTTTCCTTTGTATGTTTAGTTGTCCTTTATATTTACAAATTGTTTGTTAATTAATAAAATTTGAATTGGACGAAAAGCATTAAAAAATGTAAATAATTAGTTTTGGTTATTTCAGTACGGCAACACTGACAAAAAGATATACCACCCGAACAAGCATATAATTTTGGAACAACCAATCAAAATCTAAGAAAAGTATGGTCATAAGATATAAATAGATCTGAGATGGGTCAATGGGGTAAAAAATATTTTAAATTTGTTTCCCTCGGTACATGGAACACGTGTTTGATGATTTCCTGATTGACACAATTTTAAGTCTATAATTCCCTAAGTATCAAAACGTAAATTTTATTCATCATATGAGACCAAGACGTTTGACAGGAGACATTTATGGATAGCAGGAATGATCTATGGCCATTATCATCGCTCTAATAAAATTGTTATTCAGTTAATTAACTTTTATATTAAAAGAATACTGTAAAATAGTGTTTACAGTTTTGAAACTGTCTCCCAACTCAAAAACGACTAGCTTGAAGGAGGTTAAATAAAAAAAAAACAAGTTTTTCAACTAAAAGCAAGTACCACCATCAAAATTTAAAATGAAAAGAATTTATTTCGTATATGAGGAGAATTGCCGTCTCCTTTACCCCTCACTTATAATGCTAAAGCTTAGTGCTTAAAGCTTCTTATTACAATTCAGGGGCCCTTACTTTTTGGAGTTGTTCTTAAAGAATTGGGACAAAATTAAACTTTACCGTAAAGAGTGACGGTTTGAAGGGGTGGGGGCTCCTATATTTCACTAACTTTTACTCCCTATTTCAAATGGCTCAAGAACATAAACTTCTTCCAAAGTTAGATTATTAGAAATTTCTGAATTTTATGAATATAAAATAACGTGATCTACAGGCAGGATTGATGAAATAAAACAAAATCCTTCAATATGACAAGAAAACTTCCATCTCTCAATGTTTTTGATGATCATCGATTATGATCCCAATCCTGGTGGAAGGGGGTAAATGTGGGAGGATCTTCCTATGGAAGAATTTTTCATAGGGGAAGATAATTTTCTATGAAAGGAGTGCCGGATAACAAAACTTATTTTATTTAGATCACTAGACACCAACAGTACTTTCAATAAATAGGCCTATTGCGTAAATAGGCTATGAGACCGCACTGGCAATACAAATATAGTCGCTGTTTAATGCTGGTGTATCAAAGATGAAGAACTGACATATTCACTGGCTAAAAATGGTTATACTGCTGTTTATTATATGTTGATTTTTAGTCTTATTGATTATATGTTCCTTAAATTATTAGTTTAATTGGTGGTGTTTAATTACTAATTTTGTCTTGCCTTTTTTAGTTAGTTTAATTTAATTGCTGTTTTATCGTTTTATTTTAATGAATTAAATTATTTATTATGTTACTTATTAATTGAATTATTATGTGCTGCTTTTTTTCTTGATGTTCCTTTATTTTTCATTTTTCTTTTCTTCGTACAAAATAAATAAAGAAAGATTTTGTTTGAGTTTTAATACGAATTACTGCGCAATCAAACCAACTAAAATTTGCTAAATGAGAGACAACACTCATTTTTTTTTTCAAAATCTGCCTTAGAAATTTATCTCTCCTTCAGTTTCCTATCGAAATCTATCACGATATGGAACTTCATGACATTTCATTATTTATAAAACATTCAAAAGCATTTAGTTAATTCCTTCCTAAATTCTGCTGCAGCACTATCCATTCGCTAAAGTGCTTTAAAATTGGTTATAATTTCAATAATTTTAGAAAGGGTTCAATTTTTCCAGGAGGTAATTCAGAAGGTACTTTTTCTAAAAAGATAAATGTGACATGAAAGCAGAAATGAATGAAAAGACGGCTTTTTGGTTTTTTTTGGCCACCACTAGCCTCCAGTTGTTAGCAAAGGATTTTTTTTTTAAATTCAAGATACGGATAAAAATACTGTGATATCAAAAGCTGAACTTTCTCACTACTTCTACTAGCAAAAAAAGAAGATTTAAGAAATCTAAGAAAAGCTGAAAGTTCTGGGAATTTTTTGAACTGAATTGTTATCTAGTTTAATGTGCTGAAAATTCTTACTTTTAACAAAATTTCTTGCCTTATTCATTATCTTGGAGGAGAGTAATTTTTCTTGTATAAAAAAAAACAGTAGCCACTGCGTTAAATAAGTATGCCACAACCATTATAAACCTATACCGTAAGTATAGGTTTAGAACATCTCGCCCTTCACGCTAAAGTTTAAATTTTGTCCCAGTTCTTTAAAACGACTCTTGGCACACAAGGGTCGTTTAATTAGAACAATGAGTAAATTTTTTTTAATTGCCAAAAAACTTTAGCGTGAAGAGCGAGATGTTGAGGAGGGGGTAACTCCCTTGTATACGTAGTGATTTCTGTTCGTTATAAGTTTTAATATTACTCCTCGCTTTTAGTTGAAAAAACTTTTTTTTTTATTTAATAGTTGGGTAAGGAGATCAACAAATAGTGGCATGGTTAAAATGCATAATGAAAAAGAAAAGCCATAAAAAATTTGCCAGCTGGTATGATGTTCGTTGAAAATATCGTTTAATCCGAAATCGAAGAATATTTTCTGAATTTCACCAAAAATCGTAAATGAAGTTTCCAACGTTCTGTTGAAGAAAGTTTTATTTCGAAGCATTCTAATAAAATATCTGCTTAAGTCATTCGGTTACACCGAAAAAAAAGACAACTGAGCCTTTGTGAAATCCATTTCTCAAACAAATATTTTTTTTTTGTCTAAGTTTTACTGTCAAAATTTTGCCTGGGACTAGGATATTCCCGAAAAATAAGACTTAGCAAAAAAAAAATAGTTGAAATTAAAATTATTTTGTTGTTGACCACTAGATAATTTTACATGGGCCAGTGTGCCTAAGTCTATTCTAAGATTTACTTTAGAGCATTTTTCATGTTCAAATGAAAAAGTAAACATCAAATAATTTTACATGCTCGGGCATCAACACTCAAACCAGCAATGAACCTCATTTTCAAATTTTTTACTGTTTGTTCCTGAGATTTTCTTAGACGTACCTTAGACTTACCGTTTGTCCTCCGTAGTATGTTTTGAGAAGGAACACCAGTAGGATGAATGAGCCTTTTGGAAATCAATCCCTCAGGCCAATATGGTTTTTAAGTAAAATTCTGACGTTAAAATTTTGCCAGGAACAAGGTGATCTCTGAAAAAAGAAAGAAAAAGGAAAAAAAATAGACGAAAAAAAGGTTTTTGCTGATCACCAAATAAATTTACATGGTTCAATGTACCTAGGTCCATTCTAAGATACACTTGAGCGAATTTTCTCTGTTTAAATTCACAAGTGACCATAAGGTAATTTTAGAAGTTTCGTCCACAGCATGATTTGGGCATGAACACCCAAGCCAACAATGAGCCATTTTCAATTTTTTTTTCACTGTTTATTCCTTAGACTTAGTCGATTTAGCAACTAAATGGTTTAATTAAGTGTAAATAAAACACAACAACCATTAAATAACCCGCATTATTTAAAAAAACAACGAGAAATTAAATAAAAAGCAACTTTTTTAGCTTAAAGTAAGGAGCAGCATTAATACTTAAAACGAACAGAAGTTATTACGTATATGAAGGGGTCATCCCCTCCTCAATACCTTGCTCTTTACGCTAAAGTATTTTTAGTAATTTCAAAAAACCTATTTATTCTTATTAAACGGCCTTAGTGACTCATTTGTCATTCTTAAAGAATTGGAACAAAATTCAATGTTTTTGGCATGAACAACCAAGCCAACAATGAGCAATTGTTGATGATTGTTGCAAGCAACACTTTCAATGTTTTTTTTCAATGTTTGTTCCTTAGACTTAGTCGATCTAGTTACTGAATGGTTGAATTAAGTGTAAATAAAAGACAACAACCTAACAGACATAAGAGCATAGTGCATGTTTGATATTATTATTTATATTGATATTATGTCATCATAGTTATTATGACGTTATTAAACATAGATATTAACACAACACACAGCCTAACAGAGACAAGAGCATAGTGCATGTTTGATATTATTATTTGTATTGATATTATGTCGTCATTGTTATTATGACGTTATTAAACATAGATATTAACACAACACTCAACCTAACAGAGATAAGAGCATAGTGCATGTTTGATATTATTGTTCATCCTGTTGCATGTGTATGTTTTGTTATTTTTTAGCTGATTCTATGAACCGTACAGATGGAAACTCTAATACGTTGTCGCGTAAGAGGAAAAAGCCTGGCTCAGGTAGGTTAAATAAACTTCTTTTCGTCCTCAGTAATCAATGAAAGTTATAGCATTATAGCTTTTTTTTAGCATTATGGAAATGTTCATATGGCTAATATATTTTGTACATGTCTAGTCGACCCAGAGAATATCGGGTTACTAATATCAGCGGCTTCGATGGACTTGATCAGAAATCCAATTTTCTTATTGGAGTTTTCTTATTGGATAACTCCTTTTTCTTTTCCTTTTTCTTATTGGACAACTTTTCTTTTTCTTCTCTTTTCTTTCATTCCTTTCTCTTCATCCCCCCTTTTTGTCTCTTTTTTTGATAAATCCAGTTGATTCGTTTTTTCTGTTTGTTGATTGTTTAATTATTCTTTAGTTAAGTTTCTGCCCTAGCCAAGCACTTTTTGTGTTTTCCTGGCAGATTATGTACAGCAGTTATGTGTTTTTTTTTTTAAATATATATGATTGAATTGAATTGAAATTGGATATTGGTGCTAAGTTGTTGACATTTTTATTTTGACAATTATCAAAAACGAATATCTCCTTATCTTATTTATGCACATTAGATATAATAATGCATAAATACTAGCAGTTTATTTATTTTAGTTTATTTAACCATTTTTGTATAGCTTTTTGTCTGTTTAAGATAGCTTTAATTGGTCGCTTTTTTTTCGGAACCACCTACCACTTTAACAGGACATGAAGTCGATGCAATGTCATATTTTCCAACGAATTTTATACCCTGTTTAACTATGACTAAACCATGCTGCTAAACCGTCCAGTGATCATCTATTCATTAGGTTAATCAGTAGAATGTCTTTCAGTGCTTTTGTTTTCAGCAAGATAAATTCATGTAAAGTCAGCTATGTCAGTGACTTATGCCCCAGACAAGGCTGTATCCAAGGGAGGAGACAGGGTAGGGGGTTTGAACCCTACCCCAGGAAATGTTTATCCGAATCATAAAAACGTAAGAAAAATATATATAAACAATTTTTTGATGTGTCTTTAAAAATGTTTTTGTAAACATCCTGAAAAAATTGTTTTGTACCCCCCAAAAAAAAAATCCTGGAAAGGGCCCTTGACCCAGAAGATTTTTTTCAGGAAGACAAGCTCGTGCAATGTCATATATCTCAACGAACTTTATGCCACTGTTTATTGAGGATATGACATATGTCAAGAAGATATATCTGGTCAGAAGATCTGCAAGAAAATATCGAGTAATAGAATAAAACAAAGTACCAGGTTTTTTAAATCGTAACATCTTCTAGCTATGTTTGCTTTTCACAATTGACGTGAGTTTACTTCCCAACCCTCAAATAGCTTTGCCATAATGCCTGAGTTGGTCTTACAGCTTGATATTTTATTATGAGCATGAAATAATAGAATCAGGATAGTATTTTATTCTTAAAATCTCTCAGCTTTTCAATTTGAAAAATTCAACATTAAAAAATTGTAAAAATCGCTTTCATCATCAAAAATAATTGCAACAGGGAAATATTTAATTCAAAAAAGTTTAATTGGAACAGTTTAATTAAAAGCTAAAACAGGTAAACTAAAACTGTTCAAATTAAACAATTAATTAAAAGTTAAAAAAAAGCTCTAATCTCGATCAATGAAAGCCAATAAAGATTGATCAGTGAAATTAAAGTCAATATTTTGTAACACAGAAAACCATAGTACGGCACAATAAGAAAGTTAATTGGTCAATGATGGATGCAATAAAACCACAAGATGATTTGATAAAAATCAAAAAAGTACAATAGTGGTAAAAAAAAAAATCAACCTAAAGGGGTATTAATAAATGGAGGTAAAATGGGGCAAAATAGTTTGAAATAGGGTGAAAATATCCAGGGTCCTGCTAAACATAAAATTAACATAACATAACATAACATAAAAAAAAAACACAAAAAAATATAAAAAATATAAAATATAAGAAAACATAAAAAATAGATTTTGCATAAAGCTCCTCTTATCCTATGCCTCCCCTGCGTTAAAAATGTATTTCTAGCATAAGAATAATTGATGATTATTTTAGTGGAATTTTTTCTTACAGTTTTATTTATTTTGATTAAACATCTGTGCAGTCACAATTGTTTTTAAAAGATTTTTTTTTTAATTTTAAATTTAAGAATTGGACATATCACAACGAGAAGTTCAGAATTTAAACTTGAATTTTTCTTTTGTTTATAAAATTAACAATTTTTTTTCAGTACCTCTTGGCACTGGGAATGGGAATGTAGACGTTGGTAGTGCTGAACATAGGAGTTTTTATGAAAATTTACCATTCCACGGTATGGCTCAGCCACCAAATAAGGTAAGTTTGTTTCTAAAATATGCCAGCCTGATTTTTTTTCTTATATTATTTTTTATCTATAAATTCAATAAATTTATCTATAAATTTTTTATCTATAATATTTTGTATCTATAAATATTTAAGATTCCCTGAGCTGTTCCGTCCTTCTGAGCAATTTTTAGACATTTCAGACAATTACATCTTCTCTTTCATGATTAATTTTCTAGCTTTTATTTTCATTTGTAGTGATTACGATAGTTAAAAGGCAATGAATCGTAATTAGTTAGTTGTATTAATTTATTTGGTAATTAAAACCATGTAAACCTTATCTTTTTCCCATTTCCTATTAACTTGCTAATGTCACTAGGAATTTTATAGCTCCTTTTTTGTAATGAAAACGGTAATTAATTCGTAAATAGTTTCTTAGACCATGCTACCTTTCCGTTTAAAACTAAAACTAAATGAAAAAATTGAAAACGTCCTTCTGATTTTTTTTAGGACGATGTGCACTCAGTGAAAAATTTCAATTTGAGTAGGAGGGAGGAATATTTTGTACAAAATAAGGAATAAAATTTAAATTGTGAATGAAAACTGAATGTTTTTGCTTGAAACTATCCTCGAAGCGTATTGAAGAACATGTAATGTCGACATTTGACGAATAAAAAAAAGATAATGCCAAAAAAATTAATTGTACAAATAATATAAAAAAGTTTAAAACTTCGACTTCATATCCAAAATACTTTATCAATGGAGGAAAAAACAGAAGAAAAGAATTGCACGTAAAAACTAGCTTAAAAATACATGAAAAAGAATGAGAACAAAAACCTACAAATTCTATACAACAGAAAAGAAAATCAAACAAAAAGAAAGCATAAGAAGAGTCCGTTTTAAACAAATTTCATTATGGTGTCTGATTTGTACTATTGTAAGCATGTACTTACAACATTATCTCCTCTGCGCCGGAAACATCTCCTCAAATTGGGTTCTAGCAAAATGGAACAGTCAAGCAAAAATCGAAAAAAAGGAGTATTAAATGTATTTTGGCCTGTATTAAAATTCAAATGTATTTTGATTTATTTTGGTTATTTTAATTTATTTAAGCTGTCTGAAATGTCTTAATTTTATTTAAATTTTAGTTTCTCTAATTTCTTATAAGTTAAATTTATTCAACGTTTGGAAGCTGTAATACTTTTAAATACATTAATTGTTTCATTTAAATGGGATTTCATGTCAGAAGACAATTCTGACATATGCGTAAAATAGTATTATAGTGGATATCCTGCCTTATGCCTTATATATTGTTGTGTCATGATGGACTCTTCAAATGTTAGCTTTCTTTCGTTTTCCCTTTTATTTATTGTAAGTCATTTATGTTTTTTTTACGTGCTTTTAACTTATTTTTTGCTTTTTCTTTTCATTCCTTTTCTTTCTTCTTTCCCTCATTGATAAAGACTCTCAAATTTAGCACGCTATATATCGGCTCTTTACTTTCATTTCAATTTTCTTATTTCCTCTCATCTATTTGGGGTCGTGTCCATGTTTACTCAGGGGTCTCTTGAAAATTGGGGGCACCTCCATCCTCAAATCAGCTGTTTATTTAACATTTATTTTCAATGTAAGGCACGTAAATTTTTAGGTTTTGTGGCATGTGCATGCTTTTGATTTGTGTTGTCATTTGTGTTTTAGTCAGAAGAATGTGCTTCGTCAAGCCGGCCGCCAAGCCAGTTGAGCAGTGGTTATGGCTCCACCCTCTCAAACTTTGACAGTAGGGGGACGACTTCTTTTTGGTCCTTAAGACAAAAAGCCAAGAAAAAAGATTTAGCTAAGTTTCGATCATTGAGAGTGTCAAAACCAATAGACTTTGCTGAAACACCTAATGAAGAGGCTAAAAGTATGTGTGATCTGGATCAAATTATTGAATTAAATGAGGCACCCGTTCCAGCCCCGAGGATTAGTACACTTAAAAGACAAAAGACGAATGCCTATCAAAATATACCTCTTCCTGTAAAAATTAAGGCGGAGTTATCTCCTGAGGTTTGTATTTTATAAGTATTCTTTATAAAACGGTAGCCCAAAAAAAGTAATCTGGCAAATACAAATATTATTATTTAAAGTAATGCTATGAAATGTGCCCTTTCATTCCCAGAGCAATGCGTTAAAGTACCAAGGACAGTTAAAATTAAATTTGATTGTTTGAATTCGTTAAATGGAAACTCAGAGAGCCATATATGTCTGTAACCATATAAACTATAAACCATATTGTTTACACCATAAACAATAAAGTATCAAGGGTAATCAAAATAAAGTGTTATTGTTTGAATCGGTTAGGTGGAAACTCACCCAACCAAATATGTCTATAAACCATAAACCATAAAGTACCAAGCACAGTGAAATTGCATCCGATTGTTTGAATTGGAGAAGCGGAAACTCACAGAACTACACATCTCTGTAACCACATACACCAAAAATAATATGGATTACACCGTAAACCACATAGTACCAAGCACAGTAAAAATGAGATCTGATTGTTACTAGTGAAGCAGTAACCTACAGAACCATTTATCTCTGTAACCATATAAACCAAAAATAATATGGTTTCCACCGTAAATCTCAAAGTACCAAGGGCAGTGAAAATCCAATAAAAATATGCTAAAAACATAAGGTAAGGAAGAGCTGAAAAAGGACACTTTCCCTTAAAGGTGTAGGGGTTTTTCGGAATAAACAGATTATTAACGTTAGAATTTTTATGGACTGAAAGCGTTGTCAAATTTTGCCGATTAGTTTTCCTTATTTTTTGTACGTTCAGCTTGACTACTGACGAAAACATGGTACCGCCCTGAAAATGCCACAATTTTGAAATAGCTTAAAGAAAATCTTAAAAAATTGCAGCTTTGGACCAAGATGGGTTCAGGGGCCAAAAGAGTTTTATTTTTGATATCATTGGTACATTCAAAAAATAAAGTTAAGACTTTTCTCACAGCTCGTGCGTCATGGTTGTGATGCCTTAAAACAAATTGTTTTTTGAAAAAAATACTCCTTTTGTGGTAAACTACTAAACTAGCTTGATAAAAGCTACAATGTTTTTAGTTTCTTATTTTTTTAAATTACATCACCTTACAGTGAATGTAAATAATTCATAAACATAAACAAAATTTCCAATTAACATGACGTGGTCTAAAGCTGCTTAAGCGTGTGTCAATGGCTACGAATAACTTCCAAGAAATTATCAAAACTAAAAAAAACTTCAGCGGTTAAAACTAAGTGAAAAAAGACAAAAAGTAGAAAAGACTATAAAGTCCAAAGACAAGACCAAGACAAGAAGACCATATAAGAACTTGAGTCTGATTCCGTATACAGAGGGGGGGGATAAGGGGTTTGAACCTCTGCAAAAATGAATATAAACTAATTTGTGATGCATTTTTTAGTTTTTGCACCCCCCCCCCCAAAAAAAAAATATCTAAGTACATTCTAAGGCCACATCGGCTATACATGACGTATGAAACAAAGAAAAGAAAGGATATAATAAATGAAAAATAAAATCAAATAGGTGGGAAAAACGAGAATTTTATCAGCCAGTAGCAAACTATGAAAACAAAAACAAGCAACTATTTCGACAAGCTCCTCCAAGTCGTCCTCAGGGTTTAGAACAAAAAGAAAAAGAATCTAACTTTTTTAAATGAGCTCTACAAGAAGAGAAAAGACACTGAATAAAAAAAAAAAAAACAGCCAGAATAAATGAAAAACAACACCAATTGGAATAGACAAATATTCTTTGCTTAGCAATAGATTTTGCCTGCCTGAAACCTTTATCGTAAAGAGCGAGACGTTGAGGAGGGGACAGCATCTTTCATATACGGAATAATTTCTGGTCGTTTTAAGTTTTAATGTCGCTTCTTACTTTCAGTTATAAAAACTTGTTTTTTTATTTAATAATTATTAAGAAAAAAACAAACATCTGCCAATAAATGG
The DNA here is from genome assembly GCF_032884065.1 of Artemia franciscana. Lineage (NCBI taxonomy): Eukaryota > Metazoa > Arthropoda > Branchiopoda > Anostraca > Artemiidae > Artemia > Artemia franciscana. The sequence continues at coordinate 5,093,657 of NC_088869.1, read as the reverse complement.
CTGATTTCAAAACTAAATTGATATTACAGAGAACTAAATATAAAATCAGGATATAACTAAAGTGAAAATACAGGTAAATGGTACAATTTTACAAGTAATATATAGTACACCTGTACTTATATTCAACCTAAATGAGCGGTGATGTCCTTTGTCACCGAATATATGTCTGATGCTACTGTGGTAAAATACTACCTCCAATAAATTGGATATCCAGTTTATCAACGCTTAAACTCAATTAAAAAGTAATGTAAGAGGGTTCTAATGTAAGTTCAATTTAGAATTTCTTATTTACTAGCAATATTTTTAAGTTAATTTTTGCACTTGACATTCCCAGCCTTTTCGTAGCAGTCATAGTAGTTTAGCGGAGTATCCCAATATTAAAACCAAACATCTGGTGTAATTTTTAATATGAATACACCGAAATGTTGAAGCATCTGCGCATCTTATTGCATATCGATGCGCAACTACGCGCATCGATATTGCATATCTGCGCATCTTATTGCATGTAAATTGTGCTTCTGTTTTTTTGCACGCTCAGTTGGACTCCAGCATTTATGTTGCAACTGTTCTTGTACGTATAACACGTAAGTGTCCTTTTTCTCAGGTTTATACCCCTTGTTTGATTATTCACCTTTCTGTCGATCCCTATGCAGTTTTGGTTGTTTATGTAAATACACCCTTAGTTTTCTTTTGTAGTAAATAAATATATACATATATGTGTGTGTATATAAGCAGGGCCGTAAAGGATTTTTCTCGAAGAAGAGGGGGATAAAAATTATTTTTTTTTGGGGGGGGGATTTAGTGAAAGAAACGTTAAAAACGCATCAAAAAGTCGTTTTTTGTTCCGTTTTTACGAGTCGGACAATTTTTTTTAGAGAGGGGGGGGGTCAAACACCCAACCCAAATACCCTGGATGTGGCTTTGTTTATAAGTATACATAATTATGATTAATTCATTGGCCGAAATATAATGCACTGGCAGAAAGTTAACTTTGTTTCTTTTGTCTTTTTGTTTTTTTCATGTTTTCCTTTTCTTTTGCAGTAATTGATTGATTTTAATAGTAATTGATTTTTCCCTGCACTTCACCTCAAACTTACTTTTTAAGTTAATTACTAAATTGCTTTTTAAAGAGTACATTAGTCATTTATATCTTCTATGGGTTTATTATCATTGCCTTAAAGATAGTTTTCAATACTGTGACACTAAAACACTGCAAATCGAGTTTATTCGAGCAAATCGAGCAAATCGAGACAGAAATTTAAAAAGACATATTTTAATCAAAACTGTTTTTTAAATACTAAATATTTTTATTTTCTATACATCCAATAACTAAATATAATTTAAATGATGTAAAATAAGAACAAAATACGTAAAAAAGAGATGAAATCTGTGTATTGTTTGATGAATAGAATATTCTTCTGAAATGTCATAAGCTATATGTCTCTTCATTTATTTTTTACAGTTAAGTGTGAGTAAATTTCTGATGCAAATATATCCTTATAGAGGGGGGGGGGGGTAAAGGGTATGATACTGCCTTTTTCAGATAGGATGAAAAGTTCTAAAAATTGTTTGATTTAAATTCAAATAGGATAGTTCTTGCGCATACCTTTATCTACTAAGACTTTTGTGGAACGAACTGCAAATACAATTTCACCCTCCCCATCCCTCATTTCCCTTTCCCCATCTCCCTTGGGATTTAAGGTGAGGAAATATCTTTTTATTATTGGATTTTTACTTATTTAAGTTGAAAAGGAAGATACAGTAATGTTATGATTTTAGGATGATATGCTGGAGCTTGGAATAAATTTAAGTTTCATATGGATTTTACTATTCATTTTGTTTTATTCTTATCACTGCAAGTAATTTAGGCGGAAAACCTGTTTTGACTGATTATTTCAAATTTGCACTTTATTGATTTACTTATCCTACCCTTGTGCCTGGTGCTAAATTTAGATATTTTTTTCACTAATGTGAAGTATCCCCTCGATCGCATTTATAAATTTGTACCCTCTTTTTGTTTGTTATTTCTACCTAAAAAAAAGCACTATTGCGAAGCAGCCATAGCTAGATCTTAAAAATTCATACAATTTCAAAAATCCAAGGAAAGCCTTAGAAATATTTCTTTTTGGTATTTTTGTTTTATTAAAAAAAAGATATGCTTCACAATCAGCTGCCTTCTAAACTGCTACCCTTCAAGGCTTTTTGAACTGGTTTATTTATCCATAAATACATGCTTTTTAAGTTTTGAGAAGTAATTTCTTTTCAATTGACTATTCGCCAATTTTGACTCTCAACTAATGTTTGTGCCTGTTTAAACTAACCGCATGCTTTTACAGATCCAATACATACCTCAGCAAACACCTCAGAGTAATCTTATATCAAGTACCTCAACTCCTTTTATTCCCTATACCCGCGTTTATCAAAACCCCCAAAGGGCCGACTCTGTTGTGTATGCTGATCTTGCCATGTCAAAAAGGACGCAGGTGGCAACACTTCCTGCTAGTTATATGACAACACAGCATAGATTTGATCCTAGGCTTGACCCAACGCAGTATGCCGTGATAAGGTTTCCTGGAATGGGACATGAAGTTCAAGTTTAGGTAAGGCTGTAGTGAACTTGGAGAATAAATGGACTTGTTTCATTGCATGCTTCGTAGTTTCTGCTTGGAAAAACATTCATAGCATGCGTTTTATATTTAAAAGAAAATTCAGAGGATTGTTCAGTTACGTTGATATTTTTCCTGGCATAACTCCAAAGCCCTGTAAAGAGTTAATCACTTTTTTAATTAGAAATTTTACATGATGTCATAACGATAAAACACATAAAAATTCCGTCGGCTTTTTGTTTGCTGTATCTAGTAAAGGACGTACTCCAATGAATCAGGCAGAAGAGTCTCTAAATATGACATCGTACCCAATATGATATCATCTTGTAAACGAGTATGTAGTTTTTGTCAAAATTTTATTTTTGATTTTTAGTGTTGTGTTTTCTGACTTAGAAAATTACGTATAAATAGTAACTGATACCTTAAACAGCCTATGATGTTCCAGTGCCCTGCTAACGCTGAAAATAAGAAAAAAGAAAAGGGGACACATGAGTAGTATCCATGCAGAATTCTCATTTTCCTTGCTGTTCAAGGTGGGGGGGGGGGGGGTTGAGTCCCTGTATGGAATGTTCAACAATGTTGGCTGTAATGGTGCAGTTATCATTTCGGTCATACATCATTTTCGAGGGGTTTCATGCTATGTTCTGAAATGTCAATAAATTTGTTTTTTGCAATAAAGTTCTATTATTATGGTTAATCTAAATCTCAGTTACCATTCCTGAATCAGGTTCAAATGGCAATTTTTTCTCACAATTTTTTTCCAAAAGACGTTCTTAAATTTTTTTGGTTACTATATGCTGAACTTTGTTCTTTATGAGGTTGCAGTGATTGCTGCAGCCATGATATGCTTGGTAAAATGTCATCTGTAAAAAAAAAAAAAAAAAAAAAAAAAAAAAAAAAAAAAAAAAAAAAAAAAAAAAAAAAAAAAAAAAAAAAAAATGATTCTTTCTCTACCAATAAGTCTTGACGCAGAAAAGAGAATGTCTAAAATGTAACTTTGTAAAGTAGATTGTTCTTAGTCTTCAGAAAGAAAAGAAACAAAAGTGAGAAGGATACGATTTCACCAATATCTTTTACTGTTTTTCTAGTGAAAGGAACTCTTGCCGAAAATTGTATGAATAGTCAATAGATTTTTAGAATAATAGGACAATTCCCGTCCCAAAACGACAGAAGGACTGAACATCGTTTCAGCCTAAGATCAAGGTGGAAGCAAAAATTATAAATTATAGCGTAAAAAAGCTAGTTTTATATTTCAAAAAGAAATCTATGATACTTTTTTTTAAATCATTTATAGATAGCTGAGTTGCACCTTTACCTTAACTTCGATTATTTTTTATTTTTTTAAGGGACTCTTTATGACTAATTTTTTCTTTTGGTATAGAATTTGCTTTCTGTAAAGCAATTCTTCGCCAGGTAGGATTCATTGTTTTTCTCCAACCTTAAGGCTGACATTTCTTTCTCTGTACATTTTTGACACAATTGACACATGAACTTGTTTATTATAAGGTTGCTGCTTACCTAACAGCTGTAGTCCTGAAATTTATGAACAAAAATAAATCCTTATATATTTGGAAGAATAGGAATAAAACAAAATTAAAAACCGAACACCAACCAACTGAAATTAAAACCTGAGAAAAACAAAAGCAAGACCATAGATAATTTTCTGTTTAAAAACTGAACACCATTTTACAAACTGAACACCAATTAAACAAAATTAAGAGCTGAACACCAACCAACTGAAATTAGAACCTGAGAAAAACAGCAAGAAGATAGATAATTTTTCTGTTAAAAACCGAACACCAATTCAACAAAATTAAAACCTGAATACCAACCAACAGAAATGGGAACATGAGAAAAACAACAAGAAGATTTAGAGATAATTTTTCTGTTAGAAACTGGATACCATTTTAAAAACTGAAAACAAATTAAACAAAATTAAAAACTGAACACCAACCAACAAAAATTAGAACCTAAGAAAAACAACAAGAAGACTTATAGATAATTTTTCTGTTTAAAAACTGAACACCATTTTAAAAACTGAACACCAATTAAACAAAATTATGAGCTGAACACTGACCAACAGAAATTAGAAAATAAGAAAAACAACAAGAAGATTCATAGATAATTTTTCTGTTTAAAAACTGAACATCATTTTAAAAACTGAACACAATTAAACAAAATTAAGAGCTGAACACCGACCAACAGAAATTAGAACCAGAGAAAAATAACAAGAAGATTTATAGATAATTTTTCTGTTTAAAAACTGAACACCATTTTAAAAACTGAACACCAATTAAACAAAATTAAAAGCTGAATACTGACCAACAGAAACTAGAACCTAAAAAAAACAACAAGAAGATTCATAGATAATTTCTCTGTTTAAAAACTGAACATCATTTTAAAAACTGAACACCAGTAAAACAAAATTAAGAGATGAACACCGACCAACAGAAATTAGAACCAGAGAAAAACAACAAGAAGATTTATAGATAATTTTTCTGTTAAAAACTGAACACAAAATTAAAAACAGAACACCAACCAGCAGAAATGGGAACAGCTATGCTGAAATGGGAAATGGGAACAGCCTTCAGCTATGCTGACAAATATGCAATACCTATTTAAAAACTGAACACCAATTAAACAAAATTAAGAGCTGAACACCGACCAACAGAAATTAGAACCTAAGAAAAACAACAAGAAGATTCATAGATAATTTCTCTGTTTAAAAATTGAACATCATTTTAAAAACTGAACACCAATTAAACAAAATTAAGAGCTGAACACCAACCAACAGAAATTAGAACCTAAGAAAAACAACAAGAAGATTCATAGATAATTTTTCTGTTTAAAAACTGAACATCATTATAAAAACTGAACACCAGTGAAACAAAATTCAGAGCTGAACACCGACCAACAGAAATTAGAACCAGAGAAAAAAAACAAGAAGATTTATAGATAATTTTTCTGTTAAAAACTGAACACAAAATTAAAAACAGAACACCAACCAGCAGAAATGGGAACATGAGAAAAAAAACAAGAAAATCCATAAATAATTTTATTCCCGTGATAAAATTATTTAGTATTTTAACATATATTTTGGATCATATAGACGGAGAGAATACATGGAAGTATATATCGTAGTATATCTGAGAAGGTGTGGGACAAGTGTCTCACTGGGAGTCCTTCAGCTATCCTGACAAATATGCAATACCTATTTAAAAACTGAACACCAATTAAATTAGAACCTAAGAAAAACAACAAGAAGATTCATAGAAAATTTTTCCGTTTAAAAACTGAACATCATTTTAAAAACTAAACACCAATTAAACAAAATTAAGAGCTGAACGTCTAATAGTTTTGATTCGTGACGATTCAGTAGTCATTTAAGGAATTGTCTTAATGGTTCTCTATCCTCTTCCGTGGGTTAGCAACTGATCTACTTATTTTTTCTAGCCTTTACTGCCACTGGGATCAGATGTTGAGTATGCTGACGTAAATTTTAGCACATATGGACCGATAGAATATAAGAAAGCGTCAATTCTGGCAGCTGAGCAGCGAAAGAATAAGTACACAAGCATACCACCAAGACCTCCAAAGGAAAGTGCTTTCTAATTTGGTTTTCGAAAAAATGTGTCTTGTCTGAAGAGGAGAGCTGTAGATCTCACTTCATCTGCTTTTTATTGACAGTACTTATTAGATGGTGATTAACCGATTCAAAAGACCATATCTTACTGGTGCTGTATTATAGACGTTCATATGGTATTGTTATCTAGTCATTTAAGTATGAAAGTATGTCTATATATTTTTTTTAAGTGGTATTTTCTTTGTCATTATTGCCATTTTTCTGGATAACTTGCAGTAAAATGAGGAGGATATTGGGGGGATAAACAAGGCTTCTTATTAACCATCGGTACTATCGGGTAATGTTTTCTCACTTACTTGTGTCGAGACAGCTTAAGGAAAATCGCTTTCAACTAGCACTATTTTAAATCAAAAGTTATTCTCATTTTTATACGGTGAACCAGGGGATACTAACTCGGACGTCCAAAGTCAGAGCATTTTTTGTAAATTCTTCGTTGGTTTGGGTAATTCTCTCCAGCATCTATCCCGCAGTCCTGCATTGATATATTCAGTATATTGTTTCAAACTAAAGGGTAAAAAACACAACAACTACCGGGAAATCTACTGGGGTTACCTAATAAGTAACATATTTGAAGCAATAAAATTAATTACTAAAAATTAAAGAAAGATAAACCAAGATCCTCTGAAAAGACTTAATTATCAAAAAAGATTATTGAAACGTTAGAAATGAAATTAATTAGGTTATAAGAAGCCTGAAATGAATACTCACGAATAACAAAACTTGCCATTATTGTATTTCATATAGAACTTGGTCGAGGAATGCATATAATTCAAAAATTTGTTTATCTATGCAATTATTGAAGCTCTTGTTTTCAATGCCAAGTCTACTTCATAAATAAACTAGGTTTACAAATATTAGAAACTTTCTGGTGAAAAAAGGATATTTTGTGTAATCTAGTAATTAAGAGGACATTTGTAAGTTTTATGTAGGTTAAAGTAATTCATAAATGCAAGCATCAGCCATTTTCAGTAAGAGTTGGGTAGTTTTAAAAACCGAACAGATTAAACCCCTGATGATTTTTTACATATAATACTTACGTTAGACTACAGTCAAAATACTTGGTTTAACTTCAAATTTGTACATCCATTCGAAAAACTTACAAAAATAAGGTTTATTATTTAAAAAGAAATTGATTAGATGCACTTATGACTCCTAGATGACTCTCTACTAAAATGCGCTTATTCATTAACACTAAAAGAACACTTTTATGTTCTTAAAACACATAAGTGCTTAAACGCAAAAGAACACAGCAATAAAGAAACAAACTAAATTTATTTAAAATTAGTAAACAAAAGTAAATTCAAAAGCAAATACAAACCATGTGTTTTTCTTATAATTTATATATTAACTATATATGATATTTTAGATATATATATATATATATATATATATATATATATATATATATATATATATATATATATATATATATATATATATATATACATATATATATATATATACATATATACACTATATTTATTTTTAATCAATTTTATTTTGACGATGTTTGTAAATTGATTTTTTTTTTATCTAATACGACACATCAGCGATTTAAAATCAAAACATGGTATGTAGCCTAATATACTTTTAATGTAACCTAGACTCCCCAGATTCTAGATCTTTTTTAACTTCGAAAATCTTTACTGGTAAGTGTAGTCAATTTTACAGGAAAAACATAAAGGAGACGTGACAAAATCGAATTGCTAGATACATAAAAAGTCAAAAAGTCAAAAAAAGTTTCAAAAGTCAGAGCTCGTTTCTCTTTTCTGGCGTCCTTATTCCTTGTTTATATCTGTTTTTCAAAATTTTATTTCCTTTTTTAATAATAAATTTGTCAATTATTGGTGCCCTTGTAACACTATCTCCCAAAAAAAATTGTTTATTGGCTACCACTTCAAAAATTTTAATTGTGAACCGGAACTCATAAGTGTTTAAGATGAAACCCCGTGTTTTAATAATAGCCTATAGCAGCTGCTTTGAATGCTCATCTGGAGTAGTCCACTAGCTCATGACTACCATGTACATCTTAATATGCCCTAAAAGCCCTTTTATACGCTGAGCATAAAAATATTCCGAATGTCAAGGGGATTTGGGATTTATTTATCTTTCACCCTGAAACCCTAAATCTATAGTAGCCTATTGAAGACTCATCTAGATGAGTCTACTAATTTATTACTACCACGTACAAATTAAGCAATTTTTTGTGAAGTAGTTATTTTTCAACAAAATTATTATACCATTAGTTTAACAAAATTAGTCAAACTAACAAGTTATTAATAATGGAAATAAGTTTATTTACAAATCTGTTTATTTGGAAATATTATTTCATATATTCCGAAAAATAATCAGCTTGGAGCTAAATTAGCTGCAAGTCAGGACGACCTCTGACTCTGCTGCCGTCAGCAGGAGTAAGCTCTCAACCCAAAAACTTCAAATTTTGATCGTTAAAAACTAGGATTTTCATTTAATATGGTATGATTTTTGAAGGTCATGATTAGAAGAAAGATATTGAAAATACAGTCGGCTCTTATTTTAAATGATGAACATATTTTTAATTTTAATCTTTATTATTTTTTGTCTCTGATGTAGGTTGCATAACAGCTTTTAAATTTTGAGAAGCAATATATTGTTAACTAATAGCAATACAGAACCTCAAATTGACATGCTTACTTCTTTTAATTAAGTAATTCACAGACAAAATATGTTTCTTTAGACCACGGAAAAAATCAAAATTGTGATTTAATGTATTGTGCTGTTTATAACTGTTTATAAATGTTTTTGTGAAAACTATTAGATAATATTGTTTGGGTGAAGTTGTCTTTAAGTAGAAGTGCCAACCTTAAGCTCTGTCTTAACTGGTGTAGTGAAATGTAGTAATTAGTTACTATTTTTTAATTATATAATAATTAGTAAACTTAGGTTAATTGGTGAATAACCTTAGTAAAGATATCTAATTTTTGGGCAATGACGTGAATAAGCGACTAAGGCTAATGAAACTGAGATGGAAGTTTTTATTTTTCTTATTCACCATGGTATTGAAGCAATACCCGGTTACTACTTCCGAATAGCTATTGGCTCGGAAGGATAGGAAGGCGTGGTTTTTCCTAATTGTCTTTTATCTACTAATAAGGAGACTAAAAAATAAGAGAAGGGCTTGGTCTCAACCGGTCGTCTTATAAATGAATTAAGAAAAGGAAAAACCTGTTCTCGGAACTTTTGTAGAGGCTTACTGCATAAGGCAAAGACTTTCATTGCTTCCTTAGAAGCTTAATGCTTACTGCAATGGGTAAACAATATTATATTAAAACCTTTTAATTTTTGTCACTAATTAACAAAGCACCAAACCTGCAAAAAAGTAGCAGAGACCCAAGAGTCAGTATTTTTCTTGGGGGGTGCCTGAGGGTGATAAAGGCTGCACAGAAAGACCTCTTAAATATACTATTTTGACGGGCCTAGTCGGCTTGATGTTTTTTACCTTTTAAATATATTTTATGCCTTGGAATTAATAGCCTCAACCCCCTTTTCGCTAAACCAATACCTATTAATTAATCAATCACGAAATTACTACATGCGGGTAGATTGCTAAAATTTAAAACAGTCTCCAATTGTATAGTGATAAATTAATTTATGTAGCTAGCAAAAGGTTTCTGACAGGCCAAAATTTTCATGAAATGTGAACAAAAATCCATAAATAACCCAAACAATAAACAACCAAGCGCGCTCAAGATTCCAGAGGATGACTGGAGGTGTCAAGCCCTCCTTCTAACCCAGGGGATATTTAATACCAGATGAATTTGGATATTCAAACCCAGAAAGAGGCAGGCAATTCAAACTTCATCTCTAAAAGAGATTGCGTTCATTTTAGAAAGACTTCATCTATTTTGAATAAAATGGCTATCTCAAAAGTTAGATCAGATACATTTGGAAAAAACAGGGCATGGGGGGAGCTATCAACCCTCTGATCACTCTTGAATCTTTAAAAGGGAAATAGAACTTGCAATTTCCAATCAAATGAGCCTCCTCCAAAGTTTATACGGCCAGCTTTTCTATAAATACCTTATATGGCTCTGGGGCAAGGGTTGTAAGTTATAACGTTTGCAACCCCTGAAGGCATTATTATATAATCTTTTGAATATTTCGAGCATTTTGACGGGCCTAGTCGGCTTGATGTTTTTTACCTTTTAAATATATTTTATGCCTTGGGATTAATAGCCTCCACCCCCTTTTCGCTAAACCAATACCTATTAATTAATCAATCACGAAATTACTACATGCGGGTAGATTGCTAAAATTTAAAACAGTCTCCAATTGTATAGTGATAAATTAATTTATGTAGCTAGCAAAAGGTTTCTGACAGGCCAAAATTTTCATGAAATGTGAAAAAAAATCCATAAATAACCCAAACAATAAACAACCAAGCGCGCTCAAGATTCCAGAGGATGACTGGAGGTGTCAAGCCCTCCTTCTAACCCAGGGGATATTTAATACCAGATGGATTTGGATATTCAAACCCAGAAAGAGGCAGGCAATTCAAACTTCATCTCTAAAAGACTTCATCTATTTTGAATAAAATGGCTATCTCAAAAGTTAGATCAGATACATTTGGAGAAAACAGGGCATGGGGGGAGCTATCAACCCTCTGATCACTCTTGAATCTTTAAAAGGGAAATAGAACTTGCAATTTCCAATCAAATGAGCCTCCTCCAAAGTTTATACGGCCAGCTTTTCTATAAATACCTTATATGGCTCTGGGGCAAGGGTTGTAAGTTATAAGGTTTGCAACCCCTGAAGGCATTATTATATAATCTTTTGAATATTTCGAGCACAAAGGTTATCTTATATTTCCGATCGGATGCATCTGGGGAAAAGAGCGTGATGGGTGAGAGGCTGCCCTGTGATCATTTGTGGCTCTTAAAATGGAGAGCTACCCCATATCAAATATACAAAAAAAACAAGAAAAATTATTTAACGAAAGCTCAGGAAAAAGCTAGTATTCATTTAAAGAAAATAAAATCCCATAAAAGGGCATACGAGAGCGTGCATTTAAAATGGGCAAGGTCAGATACAACATATGCCTTCGTGGGCAAAGTAACAGCAAAGGACAAGAATACCCTTGTGAATAGTGAACAGTGAACAGGATACGCCAGAACGTATGCCTCATAAACAGAAAGCTACAGCTGTATTGTACATGGTTCCAGAAATAAAGGTAGAGCGGTGATAGACCGTATGCTGCAATAGCATCAGAGTATTACTGAAAAATCGAGCTTAATAGTTTAATAAGGCTAAATTTCATTTAATTCTTTGATAATTATATTTATTTTTACTTGTTTTTACATTTTTGAGTTTTGTGAGTTGTTAATGAGTTTTACTCGCTTTTACATTTTAAACATATCCTGACTGATCTTGTTTTTTGAAGAATTCGATGAAATATCAGTTCAAATAATGATTAATGAAAAGATTTTCTTTTTGGCAACTTAAAATTTAGCAATTTTTTGTCCAAAGGTATTATTATATGTTATATTATTTATTATTATTTATATTATTATAGGTTTATACTTATGATCTTTATGACCTTATTTATTTCTGACCTAATGACTACACCAATTAAGACTAGAGTTTAGCTGATCGTTTGAAGCAATGTGATTCTTAAGAGTAAAATAAATATTGTTTCTTAATTTTGAATGTCTTACGTTTTATTGTCATTTTAAGTGTTCTTCGAACTGGTCATTTTGCACTTCGAATCGGTTCAATACACCGTAAGAATTATTCTTGCAAAAATAGAATCACTTTTTTCTGCTAGTATATATATATATATATATATATATATATATATATATATATATATATATATATATATATATATATATATATATATAAACGAAGTAGCACTGACGTATAAAAATCACACATTAACTTGAGATGTGTTGGCACTAAGACGTGAGTATTGAAAGAGCAGTCAACGCTGACACCGAGAAATCAAGCCAAAGATGCACAAAACAATGGCGAAGATTGACACAAAATCGTTCCTCCGAGGATTAAAGTCAAGGATTTCGGTTCTTCTTTCATCAATTTAAAGAATGTTAGTGCATGGATCTTTTGGGATGTTAGTCAAGGCAACAGTGAATTGGGGAAGGTGCTGAAAGTTTAAATGGGATATTTCAGAAGATACTAAGACGTTCTAACGAGATATTTCAGAAGATATTAATATAATAAGAAGTTTCAACGGGATATTCCAGAAGATACTAAGATACTAACAAGTTTCAATGCGATGTTTCACGTCCAATGATAAGAAATATAACAACCCTAAACTCCTAAAAATAGAGTCAGAAGTATACAAATCAAAACAAGAAGTATACTTTTAGAATCATCTTGTCTGAAACCTCTATAAAAGAAACTTACCGTCCCTCGGTATTGGTAATATATCACCTTTGGCTGGTTTTCAATCCTACGCCTGAATGGAAGCGAGAGATTGGCTACTACTATATTTTATTTTATACAACTAAATTAGAAACATAAATACATCAAAATATACTCAACTTAGGTTTCACTTAGTTTTTCTTCACTAGACTTGAAATAGAACTGAACTGGTTAAATCACTCCGCTAATCTATATATACCCAAACTGACATATGCCCAAACGGAATCCACAAGATATTCCCAGAAAGATAATAACAGGTATGTGGTGTGAGTAACATGCATAAAATAAAAATTTTTGACAATTTAATTTTCCAACAGCTTAGAAAACACATTAAATATTAAACGCTTAACACTAGGTCGGTCCATTGCAATAGCATTTGCGCCGCCTAACGTTTTATATTGAAGGCGCTCCGGACTCCGATTTTCTCGTTGCGGCCGCAATCGCGGAGGACCCGGGACCTTCGAGTGCTCTGCGACCGACTCATGCAACCGCGCTAACTGTGGGGAAGTAGAGTCTTTTGTATCGATCGCAGTTAGGCTTGACGGATCCAAACTTTCAAAGTCATTCGTCGATTGACCTTGAAAGTTGCTGTCCATTTCATCATTGGTTGATAAAAGAGGAATTTGTTTGGGTAAAATTAAGGCGTCATGTTCGTAAAATTTTCTCGTTGCCTGTATGGCGTGCTAGTGTGGCTTGGTTGTAAAATGTCACCAGTTGTGTCGAGCCATTGGTCGGTCGAATCGCTGGTTGAACTGTCCTGTGCCGAATCAGTCTGACGAGCAGTGTCGTAGTCTGGAAAAGCTTCCGAGTCAAATTCAATATTAAATTGTTGTGTGGGAGTAGTCTTGTTGTCCGTCTGGTAGTTGATCACTGGGCTCAAACGACCAAGGATTTCTTAGAACGGCCGGTTTTAGTCGGTTGTGATGAACAATAATCACGCACGATTGCCCATCATTTTTCTTGATTTCATAGTTAACTTCGTTTACCCTTGCTAAAACCCTATATGGACCGTGAAATTTTGAAAATGAAAGTTTTTGTTCTTTCCCAGACAACTGAACATTTAATTAAACTACATCTCCGGGATTATAAGGTTTAAAATGAACTTTTTTATCATACTGTTGTTTTGTTTGAACCTAGCTGCTATTATATTTGAGTTGAGCCGTTGAAAAATATCTTTAGATTGCATTAATATTTAAAATTTGTAAGAGCTATCTGAATCGTAAAGTGTTCGCTGTTCCATAACTTTTTCTGCAGGAAAAGTGACATCCCGCAGAAACATGAGAAAGAAACTATTTTCTTGGGTCATATTATGTTTAGCCATGTTCATAGCAAACGAAACATAAGAAGTCCATGCATCCCAATCCCCTCGGTGTTGCTTATTGATATACTGCAGAAGGATTAAGGCAACTTCCCGATGTCTTCTTTCAAGGGCTCGATTGCTTTGAGCATGTTCCGATGACGTAAAAAGGTGATTTATTCCCAATTTATGGCAAAAATCTTGAAATTCTTGGCTTTTGAAATGACTACCATTATCGGACAAAATGGAAGTGGGGAATCCAAAAGTTTGGCAGTAATTTTCAACTAAAGCACGCGGCTTTGGCATCTACAATATTAGCAACATGAATATGGCGCGTAAAATAATCTAATATGGAGATAATGTAAGTACTACCATTAACTGTTTTAGGCAATGGGCCTACTAAATCTATCGAAATCATTTCTAAAACGTTTGACGGAACTGGTAATTCTTGGAGTGGAGCCTTGTGCGTTACATTCATAAGCTTCCTGGAGATACAAGTGAGACACGATTCGCAACAACGTTTACAAATTGAACACATACTTGGAAAGAATACATGGTCTTTTAATCTTGAGGAAGTTTTTGCTGTTGAAAAATGACCAGCATATGGAGAATCATGAAAATACTCCATTATTTTAGGAACGAGGCTGTTGAGAATGACTGGAACTATGCTGTATTCTCCCTTTCTACATTTACCAGAAACAGTTGACAAATGACACAAAACACCATTTTCTATAACAAAGTTCTGCATTTCCCTAATAACAAGCTTTTCTACATCCAACGGCATAATGTGCTTAGAAACGACATACTTGACCACGCTAGAAAAAAATCTATCAACCTTCTGCGCCTTTCTTAGTTATTCCATGTCAATAGCCTGAGGCAGTATTGGGAAAGAGTCAGAATCCGCCACAGCGTTTACAACTGGAAAGAGCGACAAAGCGTCAGGGACCTTATTTTTAGAGCCTGGTCCGTAAGCTACTTCAAAGTCAAAATCTTGGAGACTAAGAACCCAGCGAGCTGTTCGTCCTCCGGCTCTTTTGTAGATAATAGCAACTTAAGACTTTGGTAGTCATCCTCTACCTTAAATCTAACCCCATAAAGGTAGTGGCGATATAGTTTGGTGAAATAAACTACAGAAAGACATTCCTTTCCCGTAACAGAATGATTTTGTTCTGCCTTATTTAATCTACACGAACCGTAATGTATGACAAGAAAGTTTAGCCGCAATGGCAAAATTTGAAGCGTTGCAAGCTAAAATATAGTCACCTTTTCCGTTTTTAAGTTTGGAAAATGATACGCAGAAAATGAATGAGCATAGTCTTTAATGGAATGACCTGCTTATGTGATTGGGTGAGCTATCCCTCAGAAAATGAATTTACAAAGCAAGTCTTATTACAACTGCAGATTGGAAGAATCATCAGTAGAGGACACGAAAGTGTACCAGTCTGAGGTCTGATTAAAGAACAATATACCTTTAACCGTTTCTGAAATATTGCAAATGCGCCCCATTGGACAACCTTGACGCTCAAAGTATCTTTTGACTTAACCCAATACCTCCTAAACTTACCGCGAAAGTTTTAACTTAATACCCGTAGCTGTTCCTGAGATATCGCTGATGCGCCCTTTTGACAATTTGTATGCACAGTCTTTGATTTAGATCAATTCCCCCCTCAACATTTCCTGAAAGTTTCCCCATAATATCCTTAGTCATTTCGGAAAATAGTCTGTTCTGGCGAAACACCGTTAATCAACAATCACGTTCTAGCGACCAACAAAGGTTTTATTGATTAATATTGTTGTTGAAAACGATCAACATTTGAAATCGTTGATTGTCACACTTGATGGTCATTTTAAGCGAGAAATTTCAAGGCAAGATGCTATGAGAAACATTTGTCTTTGTTCTTACAATTTTAGAATAGAAAAAAAGTTACTTTGCCATAAATGTTGTTATAATCATTATTAAATTGAATTCCTACTAAAGTATGACACGAGAAGGTACTTTCCTTTGAGTTATCTACCCTTTTCTCCTCTAAAAGGCACTGTAAAAATTTTGCTGTGTAACACTGCACCATGAAATTCAGTGTGTCAGAGAACCTACTGTAGAATTTTTAAGCTCTCATCGTTAAAAATGTGGAATTTTATATTTTTTGCCAGGAGTCACAGATGTTTTTTTCCAGGGAATTTTATACTAAACCAATTGTCCTAGAAGATTGGGCTCATTTAAAAGAGAATTAAAGCTTCTAGTGCTCTTTTTAAGAGAACAAAAAATATGAGGGTACACAGCCCCCTCTCATGCTCATTTGCTCCAAGGTAGTCTGATCAAAATTTCAAGATAGCCCTTTGGTTCAGTAAAATTGAAAGGTGCAATAACTGTGTCTTTGGGAATGACATAACCCCCAGGGCCTCTGGATAAAGAAATATGGTTAAGAAGTACATGGACATTTTCAGAGGCGGAGGGGAGTATTTTCGGAGATAGATTTTCTACGTGGAAAATTTCCCCCATTGGGATGGAAGTTTTCTGGGTAAACTTTTAATGAAAACATTAAGATTTAAAAAAAAATAGAGTATTTGACTTTTTATCAAATTATCAGACAGGTCAGACAGGTTTGAACTAATTTGAATTATTGTGTTTTGAATTAAAATGGAATAGTTGTGGGCATCAAGTCATGGCTAATTGTAGAAAAAGCCAAGACAGATAGTCCAATTGAGTGAAAAAAAAAGCTTAATGAGGTTCTTTCAGAGGCTTCACTGTTAATCACGCTCGATTTGTAAATATATTAGAAAATCATCCAATATATTTGCTTGTGAGGGTGCTAAAAACTGTTCTAATCTTGGTTTTAAATTAATTCTTTAAAGGAAAAAGTTTGAGAGGCATTAGCATTATGAGGTGCCATTTTCTTGATTATATACTTTTGTTTGGAATTATATGTTATACCTTATAAAGTACTAGGTGTTGGTGGGGGTGCTTCCTCCACCAAAGCCCCCCTCGCGCATAAGTCTTTATGCGCCATATTAGTTACGCGCCATTGTAATGTGTCCCTGTGTCCCACCTGTATATATATATATATATATATATATATATATATATATATATATATATATATATATATATATATATATATATATATATATATATGTTTTAAACTATGTAAGACTTGTCAATATAAAACATTCTTCGCTGTCCCATTGTCTGTGCATATACAAAGCCTTATATACTTATAATAACGTCATATGCAAACGCTCTTCTTAAAAACAAACATGCATACATACAACTTATTTTTATATAGTTAGATACATAGATACATTATATAGTTAGACCATGGGAATACGAGGAATAAGAACAGCCTCACCCTCAAAAGGCCCTGTCAAGATTGTTGCCTCTATTACTTTTTCCATTGTTTTTTTTTTACGGCAAGTCGCGTGCCATTGCAAAGCTTTGGTGGGTTAATATTTCGTAACAGTATTATTGGTACGCCTATTTTTAGTTGTATTACGTGTGGTGAAAACCCTGGGAGCTCAAAGGAATTTTTAAATTCAGATGGATAATTAACAGCTTCATTTGGTTCCAGAACTGTGTCGACTGACTGACTGCCTGGTCTCAAATCTTGGTCAAAATAATATTGTTGATTTCGTGGACGTCTTTATTCTTGGCTGCCAGAATCGCTCGTTCTCTTAGCCATTTATGATTTTTGTAATTGGTTAGAATATTCGGAAATACTTTTTCAACCAATTCATTTTTGGACGTCATTAGATTACAGAATTCAGCAGGCAGTTGTATACGTCCTGAAATTGAGCCAATGCTAAAGAGTTAATGGTAGGCGTTATGTATACAAAACGTTCCATTAAAAAGGGATCAACCATCTTCTGTGATGCAAAATTAAAGGCCAAGAACTACGCCTAGTGGATCTTGATACAATTTTAATAAAGGTTTCAGATTTGTTTTAGACATACTGACTAATATCAAAATTTTGCTTGATGCTACTGAACAAATTAAAATAAAATGCTCCAAAAACTCAAAATATTTATTATGAGTTACAAAATACTTTGTAAGTTATGTTTACTCTTTTGTGTCGGAAGCGCTACCCGATTGTAGTTGGGGAAAATAGACAACCTAGAAGCCTTTCAACCAGAATTGGTGTATTTGCAACTTAGCTCCTTATTCTTCAGCAGTTGACTCCCTTACTTTGCTCAATGCTTCTACTGGTGGTCCAGTATAGAAAGTGATACAACTCTTTGCCTCCAGCGTGATGCATACAGTGTCAATATGATAATTATCTTCTATCTTCAACAAATAGATTTCTAGAAGTAAGGAGTCTAGTTTCCCCATAATCCTGACCTAGATGCTACCGGACTGTAAACTTCAGAGTATATTCTTTGGGAATAATGGATTGCGTATATATTTACGTTTAGATGGTTTTACGTTTAGATGGCATTTAGACGGGTACGTTTACATTCCATTTACGTTTAGATGGCTTGTCTGCTGTAAGGATTTACGGCTCCATATTGCATCTTTGTGAATTCAGGCTCTATGTAAACATCTTAGAATTAATCTTAAAATCACTGATGTCTATTTTTATCTGTAGCATTGCTGTTAAGCAGTCTTGAAATTATATCTGAAATGCCCAAATTATTTGCAAGAACTTGGTGTTTTATCGAATTTACTAAACAAAGACAAAAATATGTAAAATTTTAAACAATTTATCAGGTTTCTGTTTAGATTGCTAACTCCAAAGAAAAAGAAAGAGAACTGAAGCACCAAGAACAGAAAATTCACAAAAAGAGAAAAAAAAGTTTGTCCACAGTCTTTATTATAGGTTCATTGGTTTGCAGAACAATTTCTATATGACCAATCTGGACTTATTTTTCTAAAATCATCAACGTTCCATAGACTTAAACTCACGAATAGAATTATTTCATCGGAGAAGAGTAGTAGAAGCACAATTATAGCGCGTAAGTCGTTACGCGCCATATTAGTTACGCGCCATTGTAGTTGTGTCCCTATGTCTCATCTGTGAATGTAGATAGATATATATATGTTTTTAACTACGTAAAACTTGCGAATATACAACATTCTTTGCTGTCCCATTGTCTGTGCATATAAATAGATTGTCAGATTTACTGACTCTTGAACATGCAACATATAATTCTCCATGGAAAAACAATCCGTATTCAGATCTTTACCGCATTTTTCTAATGATTGCCCTTGAGCTTTGTTGATGGTGATTGCTAATCGAACATTCCCTGTGTCCCCGCCGTCATATATATATCCCTCCTGTGCCCCAGGCGTCCCCGTTGTAGTTGACCCTGTGTCCCAGTCGTCATTTATATTCACTGTGTTCCGGTCGTCATTTGTGTCCCGGTGTCCCAGTCTATAATTTCTCTTTGAGTGTCCCAGTCGTCATTTATATTCCCTGTGTCCCGGTCGTCATTTATATTCCCTGTGTCCCAGTCATCATTTGTGTCTCGGTGTCCCAGTCTGTAGCGTCATATTATAATGAAGTCATATACAAAGCCTTATATACTTATAATGACGTCATATGCAAACCCACAAACAAACAAACATGCATACATACAACTTATTTTTATATATATAGATATAGTTTCTTTTTTAGTTTTTTTCTGATCTTAGTTTTTTTCTGTTTTAGTTTTTCTTTTTTTTATTTTCTTCTTTTTATTAATTTGTTTTCTTTTTTAGTTTTTTTTCTTTTTTAGTTTTTTCTTTTTTTTAGTTTTTCCTTGTTTTGGTTTTTTCTGTTTTTCAGTTTTTTCTTATTTTTCTTTTTTAGTTTTTCTTTTTTTTAGTTTTGTTGCTTTTTTAGCTTTTTTCTTCTTTATTTTTCAGATGTCATATGCAAACCCTCAAACATACAAAAAAACAAATATGCTTTAATTTTTTTTTCTTTTTTTAGTTTTGTAGATTTTTTAGTTTTTTTTTAGCTTTTTTTCTTTTTAGTTTTTTACCTTTTTTAATTTTTGTTCCTTTTTTTAGTTTTTTTTTTCTTTTTAGGCTTTTTTTTTAGTTTTTTAGCTTTTTTAGTTTTTTTAGCTTTTTTTCTTTTTACTTTTTAACCTTTTTTTTTATTTTTTTACCTATTTTCTTTTTTTTTTGGTATTTTTTATTAGCTATAACCCAGTAAAGAACGCATAATGACCAAAAATTTAAAGTACGATTTAATATAAGAATTGGCCTTTATAGCTAATTCAGGAATGGTAACCATATCGAGATTAGATTTAATTATAAAATGCTATTATGAAATAGCAGGGAAATAATATAAAAGCATACGTAGCCTTGAAGTGTCTGTAAATAGTGTAAAAATAGGTGTTAGATTACAATTTTACATTAATAAACGGACTATAACACGTAGTAATTGAATTAAAGACGAACACAAAAAAAAGTCCCAAACCCCTAAAATGGTGTTAGATCAAAACAAAATGTACACAATTGGAAGTATTTTAACAAGACAATAAAACTCAAGCATATTCTGAAAAGTTGCGTCTCTGGGACAGGTCAAGGTTGAAGTGGTAAATAACAACCTGGTAAGATTCAATCTTGTCCCATAATAAAAACTACAATAGCCCATGACTCCTAAAAATAGTATCAAATTGAAAAACCAAGTGCACTATTAGATCCATCTTGACCGAAATCCCTGTTTAGATAACTTACAGTTCCTTGCCCTGAACAGCAAGGAAAATCTATTGGCTTGAATTATTAGTAATGATGGTGGGTTCAGTAAAGATGTTAAAAGTAGAATAGCCAAGACCAAAGGTGTTTTCCACAGCTGAGAAAGTTTGAAGGAACAGGAAGATAAGTTTGTAAGTCATGAATAGAATATCGGAAGCTACAGTAATGATAGTGGTCATCACTAAAAATTACAGGTTAGACCTCAAAAAAGCATATAAGCTTCCAACCCTAAGAATTAAGTGACTGGCTTTGCTTGTGGGGCAGCTCAAAAATTGAGCCCTTTTATTATTCGTGAAACTGTTACTACCAACAGTTTTAACTTGATTCTCCAAAAAGGAAGGTCAGGCTTTAAAATCCTGGTAAAATGATAATGTAAATCTCGGTAAAGTATTCAGGATCTTCTAAGTCACTATATTGTCAAATATGTTTGATGTTTGTATGTTTTCATGTTTGTCCCTATTGAAATACAGAATAGTCCATTTAACAGTAAACTATTACCTTAGAATTACAAAAATTCTCAAAGATCATAAAATTGGAGAAATTTTACTAGCAGTAAGGTAATCTAAAGTGCTATTTTAGATATTTTTAAACCTCATATCACAAATACAATCAAGGACATTTTGATTTGAATTGACTGTGTTATCTTAATATATCTCTATCTTGAGGCAGCTTTGACAAATATCCAATAAAACTTAAAGAAAAAATTCGACTTTATAAAAGTTGTGAAATTCAAGAAATTGTAAGAAAAGTAGCTCACGAGGAAGCAGATGACCCTGACCCAAGTCTTATGTCAAAAATTGCAAAATGTACTTCTGAACCACTAGCACGAACTCGTGTAATGACTTATATCTGGAACAAGTTGACACGAAGTAAGAAATGGTCCCATATAGAAAAATTGTTGCTTCTACTCGAATATCTAGTAAAAGAGTAAAATATAAAAAAAAGTAAAAGAGTAAAAAGTAAGAGTAAAGAGTAAAATATAAAAAAAGTAAAAGAGTAAAAAGTAAAAAGAGTAAAAAATATAGTAAAAATATCTAGTAATAAAGATATACTCGAAGACTGTACAAATCACCTTGACGTGATTGACATTGTTGGGAAGCAATGGAGTACTAAGAGACATGGGAAGCGCATAGTGATTTAGTTGCAGAAGTGATCTGTTACATAACAAATGTAACAGTAGAAGAAAACAATGCACACCAAATGTGTGAGGAAAAAGAGGCCATAAAAAAAAGATGAGAATGCAGGTAATATGAAATACAGGAACCCCTTTCTTTCTTCTGACTAGTCTGATACTGAGTCGTCTCCGAAACTGGATAGTCTCCATAGGCTAAAAAATCCATTTGAAGATGAACAAACCGCGTTACAAAACGTTATTAGTTCAGATGATTGAAATTCGTTACTTACTTCTGATGGATATTATACTGAATCAGCTTCAAAAACACTTAGTAGTAGCACAGTGAAAAACCCATTTGAAGATTAAGTTAATAAGTGAATATCACATTAATCATTTATCAAGTGAAATTCATTTTTAGTGAAAGAACCCTAAAAATTATAGATAGTTTAATAACAAAACATAGAACCTCTGAGAATCTCTCTGATCTAAATCTAAATTGCACCATCCTTGGTGCAGCGGTAGCTGCAACCTAGCAAAGAACGAACCACAACCTATAGAAACCTTAAATGGAAAACCATGTCAAAAAACTGGCAAGCGAGAGGAAATTACTTTTTCTAACTGATAAACGGAGTAAACAACCAACCGTAGCCCAAAATAACCAAGCATAAAAAACGCATTATTTCATTAGCAACAAAAAACACTGTCTGAAACAAATTCATTTTCTGACTAAAAAAAAAAACAGTATCTCCACATACACGATGATGAATAACGTTATAGTCGTAAATGAAACCATAAATGACGTTATACTTTAGCTACATGATGAAGTCGGTTTCAACTGGGGTCCGCCGGTCGGAGCAAAAACTATCGCTCTTCGGTACAAAATACGTGAACTTGGAGTTTAGGCACAGTCTGTTTTACCTGTAAAAGATAAGTGCAACAATTGCACTAGGTCTACTAGGGCACGTCAATAGAGGGGGTGATCTCCTCTTTATATCTATATTTTTTGGTATTTACAATCATAAATACCTTTTTGTACTTTCGTTAAAAGAAAATCGAAGAAAAACCAACAGAAGTGCCAGAATCCATATTTAGAAAATATCTCTATTTCGTGAATTAACGCCAGTGATACGGATGTACCTTGAGGCATTTGTAAATTACGGGTTAATGCATAATGAAACTAGACCTACGTTGCCCGGGCAACGTGAAGTGTTGCGGCATTCTTTGTCCGGCTTCGCCGACTAACGTGTTGCGTGAGCAACACTTTGGTTTTGTTTCTTCGCTATCGATCAGTATTCACATGATCAAAGGCTATTCCTCAGCGTTAAAAAACAACAACAAAATTGTATCGAAAGAAGGGACTAAATTGACTTTGCAGCCAGTTAAACTTTATCGTTTTGACGGATAAAAACTAGGAACAATATCTTACACAATCTAGTTGGTATTATAAAGCTATCCCTAACTTTTCAGGATCAAAATACCATAGATGACATTCTATTAATATATCGGTTAAATGATGAAGTTGTCAGCCTATCGAAGTTTTTAAAACGGTATATTCAAACAAGAACGCAATCAGTTATAAGATTACCAAAGGTTATTCCTCAGCGTTGAAAAAACAACAACTAAAAAATAATATCGCAAGAAGGGACTAAATTGAAAGTATTTGCTTGTGGGGCAGCTCAAAAATTGAGCCCTTTTATTATTGGTGAAACTGTTACTACCAACAGTTTTAACTTGATTCTCCAAAAAGGAAGGTCAGGCTTTAAAATCCTAGCAAAATGATAATGTAAATCTCGGTAAAGTATTCTGGATCTTCTAAGTCACTATATTGTCAAATATGTTTGATGTTTGTATGTTTTCATGATTGTCCCTATTGAAATACAGAATAGTCCATTTAACAGTAAACTATTACCTTAGAAATGCACAAAATTCTCAAAGATCATAAAATTACAGAAATTTTACAAAAGGTAAGGTAATCTAAAGTGATATTTTTAAGCCACATGTCTCAAATACAATCAACCACATTTTTGTTTTAATTGACTTAATATATCACTATCTTGAGGCAGCATTGAAAAATATCCAATGAAACTTAAAGAAAAAATTCGACTTTATAAAAGTTGTGAAATTCAAGAAATTGTAAGAAAAGTAGCTCACGAGGAAGCAGATGACCCTGACCCAAGGCTTATGTCAAAAATTGCAAAATGTACTTCTGAACCACTACCACGAACTCATGCAATGACCTATATCTGGAACAAGTTGACACGAAGTAAGAAATGGTCCCATATAGAAAAATTGTTGCTTCTACTCGAATATCTAGTAAAAGAGGGGAATAAAGATATACTCGAAGACTGTACAAATCACCTTGACGTGATTGACATTGTTGGGAAGCAATGGAGCACTAAGAGACATGGGAAGCGCATTAGTGATTTAGTTGCAGAACTGATGTGTTGCATAACAAATGTAACAGTAGAAGAAAACAATGCACGCAAAATGTGTGAGAAAAAAGGAACCATCAAAAAAGATGAGAATGGAGGTGATATGAAATCCAGGAACTCCTTTCTTTCTTCTGACGAGTCTGATACTGAGTCGTCTCCGAAATTGGGACGACTTTCAATTGGGACGTCGTCTCCAAAATTGGATAGTTTAAATAGCCTAAAAAATCCATTTGAAGATGAAGAAACCCCGTTACAAAACGTTATTAGTTCAGATAATAGAAATTCGTTACTTACTTCTGATGGATATTATACTGAATCAGCTTCAAATACACTTAGTAGTAGCACAGTGAAAAACCCATTTGAAGATTAAGTTAACAAGGGAATATCACACTGATCATTTATCAAGTGAAATTCATTTTTTTGCGAAAGAACCCTAAAAATTATAGACCGCAGAAGAATTGTTTAAAAACAAAACATAGAACCTCTGAGAATCTCCCTGATCAAATAGCATCCTTGTTGCAGCGGTAGCTGCAACCTAGCGAAGAACGAACCACGACCCATAGAAACCAAAAATAGACAACCGCGTTAAAAAACTTGTAAGCGAGAGCAAATTACTTTTTCTAATTGATAAAGGGAGTAAGCAGCGAACCACAACCCATAGAAACCAAAAATAGACAACCGCGTTAAAAAACTGGCAAGCGAGAGCAAATTACTTTTCTAATTGATAAAGAAAGTAAGCAGCGCATAGAAACCAAAAATAGACAACCGCATTAAAAAACTGGTAAGCGAGAGCAAATTACTTTTCTAATTGATAAAGGGAGTAAGCAGCGAACTACAACCCATAGAAACCAAAAAATAGACAACCGCGTTAAAAAACTGGTAAGCGAGAGCAAATTACTTTTTCTAATTGATAAAGGGAGTAAGCAGCGAACCACAGCCCATAGAAACCAAAAATAGAAAACCGCGTTAAAAAACTGGTAAGCGAGAGCAAATTACTTTTTATAATTGATAAAGGGAGTAAGTAGCGAACCACAACCCATAGAAACCAAAAATAGAAAACCGCGTTAAAAAAACTGGTAAGCGAGAGCAAATTACTTTTCTAATTGATAAAGGGAGTAAGCAGCGAACCACAACCCATATAAACCAAAAATAGACAACCGCGTTAAAAAACTGGTAAGCGAGAGCAAATTACTTTTTCTAATTGATAAAGGGAGTAAGCAGCGAACCACAACCCATAGAAACCAAAAATAGAAAACCGCGTTAAAAAACTGGTAAGCGAGAGCAAATTACTTTTCTAATTGATAAAGGGAGTAAGCAGCGAACCACAACCCATATAAACCAAAAATAGACAACCGCGTTAAAAAACTTGTAAGCGAGAGCAAATTACTTTTTCTAATTGATAAAGGGAGTAAGCAGCGAACCACAACCCATAGAAACCAAAAATAGACAACCGCGTTAAAAAACTGGCAAGCGAGAGCAAATTACTTTTCTAATTGATAAAGAAAGTAAGCAGCGCATAGAAACCAAAAATAGACAACCGCATTAAAAAACTGGTAAGCGAGAGCAAATTACTTTTCTAATTGATAAAGGGAGTAAGCAGCGAACTACAACCCATAGAAACCAAAAAATAGACAACCGCGTTAAAAAACTGGTAAGCGAGAGCAAATTACTTTTTCTAATTGATAAAGGGAGTAAGCAGCGAACCACAGCCCATAGAAACCAAAAATAGAAAACCGCGTTAAAAAACTGGTAAGCGAGAGCAAATTACTTTTTATAATTGATAAAGGGAGTAAGTAGCGAACCACAACCCATAGAAACCAAAAATAGAAAACCGCGTTAAAAAACTGGCAAGCGAGAGCAAATTACTTTTTCTAATTGATAAAGGGAGTAAGCAGCGAACCACAACCCATAGAAACCAAAAATAGACAACTGCGTTAAAAAACTGGTAGGCGAGAGCAAATTACTTTTTCTAATTGATAAAGGGAGTAAGCAGCGAACCACAACCCATAGAAACCAAAAATAGAAAACCGCGTTAAAAAACTGGTAAGCGAGAGCAAATTACTTTTTCTAACTGATTAAGTAAAAAAAATAGTTTTTTTAAACTGAAAGTGAGGAGCGACATTAAACTTAAAACGAACAGAAATTACTCCGTGTATGAAAGGGACTGTTCCCGCCTTAACGCATCGCTCTTTCCGCTAAGGTTTGACTCTTTCTTACAACTCTACTTTTTAAAATAATTAAAAAACTTTAGCGTAAAGAGCAAAAAAATTTTTCAACTGGAAGTAATGAGCAGCATTACAACTTAAAACGAACAGTAAATATCACATACATAAGAGGGTTCGTCTCCTCCACACTACCTTGCTCTTATTAAACAGTAAAAAACTTTAGCGTAAAGAGCAGGGCGTTGAGAAGGGAACAGCCCCTTTCATACACGGAGTAATTTCTGTTCGTTTTAAGTTTTAATGTCGCTCCTTAATTTCAGTTAAAAAAACTAGTTTTTTTTATTTAATTTCTGAACGTTTTTGAATTAATGCATGTTTAATTTTGGCTCTCCGTATATAAATTATTAAAATAAAATTTGCATATTAATTCTTTTTTTGGCTAAATGGCTTTCTCTTAGTTTTGATCAGACGATTTTGAGAAATAAGTGGTGGGGAAGGAGGCCTAGTTGCCCTCCACTTTTTCGGTTACTTAAAAAGGCAACTAGAACTTTTAATTTTTAACGAACGTTTTTATTAGTAAAAAATATACGGAACTTAAGAATTAACTTACGTAACAAACTTCTATATTCTTATATTTTCATTATGTATACGAGGGGGTTTTTCCCCCCGTTAATACCTCGCTCTTTACACTAAAGCTTAGGTTTTGTCCCAATTCTTCAAGAATGACCCCTGAATCAGACAGGCCGTAGAATAAATAATTGAAATTACTAAAGATACTGAAGCATAAAGAGCGAGGTATTTAGGAGGAGAAGAACCCCTCATATGTGTAATAATGTCTTTTCGTTTTAAGTTTTAATGCTACTCCTTATTTTCAATTGAAAACACTTTTTCATTGTTTATTTTTTCATTGTTTTTTTATAGTAATGCTAGAAAATTCTGCGTCCTTTTCATTGAATTTCTCTTCCCCCATGACATATTCCTCCAAGGAAAGATCCTCCAACATAGCCCCCTCCCCTCAACCCCCACCAAACCATAAAATCCCCCTGAAAACGTCTGTACACTTCCCAATAGCCATTACTGTATGTAAACATGGTCAAAGTTTGTAACTTGCAGCCCCTCCCCGGGGGACTGTAGGGGAGTAAGTCATCCCCAAAGACATAGTTATTATGGGTTTTGACTATGCTGAACAAAATGGCTATCTATTTTGATCCGTTGACTTTGGGTAAAAAATGAGCGTGGGAGGGGGCCTAGATGCCCTCCAATTTTTTTGGACACATAAAAAGGGCACTAGAACTTTTCATTTCCATTAGAATGAGCCCTCTTGCGACATTCTAGGACCACTTGGTCGATACAATGACCCCTGAAAAAAACAAACAAAAAAAAACAAATAAACACGCACCCGTGATCTGTTTTCTGGCAAAAAATACGAAATTCCACATTTTTGTAGATAGGAGCTTGAAATTTTTGCTATAGAGTTCTCTGATACGCGAAATGCGATGGTGTGGTTTTCGTTAAGATCGTATGACTTTTAGGGGGGTGTCCCCCTATTTTCCAAAATAAAACAAATTTTCTCAGGCTCGTAACTTTTGATGACAAAGACTAAATTTGATTAAACTTATATATTTAAAATCAGCATGAAAATCCAATTCTTTTGATGTATCTTTTAGTATCAAAATTCCGTTTTTTAGAGTTTCGTTTACTATTGAGCCGGGTCGCTCCTTACTACAGTTCTTTACCACGAACTGTTTGATAAAGGGAGGAAACAACGAACCACAACCCATAGAAACCAAAAATAGAAAACCGCGTTAAAAACTGGCAAGCGAGAGCAAATTACTTTTTCTAACTGATAAAGGGAGTAAACAACGAAACACAACCCATAGAAACCAAAAATAGAAAACTGCGTTGAAAAACTGGCAAGCGAGAGCAAATTACTTTTTCTAACTGATAAAGGGAGTAAACAACGAAACACAACCCAAAATAACCAAGCATAAAAAACGCATCCTTTTTGAAACCATAATGAAACCATAAATGACGTTATAATATAGCTAACAAAGGTCTTATCGTTATATGGTATACCAGAAAAATACATTAAAGTGATTTGCGCTATGTACGAGAATAATACTGCTGCGGTTAAGGTAGGAAATGAGGCTAGCAACTGGTTTTGTATTAAATCAGGAGTTAAGCAGGATTGTGTTCTATCCCCCTTTATATGGATCATTTTGATGGACTTCGTCTTAAGGAGCACAGGAAAGGCAATTGGAGACCATGGAATCAAATGGGGAGGAAGAACGCTCCTGGACTTAGATTATGCTGATGATTTAAGCATATTAGATGAAAGTGTGAGCAAAATGAATGAATTTTTAGAGGTTTTACGAGTTCAGGGTGCTAAAATAGGCTTGAAAATTAATGTTAAGAAGACTAAGTCACTAAGGTTAGGAATAAGTGAAGATGAACAGGTGACCTTAGGTAACGAAAAGATTGATCAGGTTGGGAGCTTCAGTTACCTTGGTAGTATTATTAGTAAAGATGGTGGGAGCAGTGAAGATGTTAAAAGTAGAATAGCTAAAGCTCAGGGTGTTTTTTCACAGTTAAAAAAAGTTTGGAAGAATAGAAAGATAAGCCTACAAACCAAGATTAGAATATTGGAAGCTACAGTGATGACAGTGGTCAAATATGGCTCTGAAGCATGGACACTCCGAAAAGCAGATGAAAATTTACTAGATGTTTTCCAGAGAAATTGCCTACGGATTGTTCTGGGTACCCGGCTGACTGACCGTATTTCAAACAGTAGGTTGTACGAAAAGTGTGGTTCAATCCCGCTTTCTGGGGCTATAATGAAAGAAAGGTTGAGATGGCTAGGCCACGTTCTACGGATGAAGGATGACAGATTACCGAAGATTGTCCTTTTTGGCCAACCGTCTGGGGCTACACGGAAAGCAGGTCGTCCTTGTCTGGGTTGGGAGGATGTCATAAATAAGGATTTAAAGGAAATGGGAACTTCCTGGGAGGGTGTAAAGAGGGAGGCTTTAAATAGATTAGGTTGGAGGAGGAGCGTGCGTAGCTGTGTTGGCCTCAGGCGGCTTGGTGCTGCAGTGAGTTATTAGTAGTAGTAGTAGTAGTATATGGTGAATTCGGTTGCAACTGGGGTTCGCCGGTCAGAGCAAGAACTATCGCTCTTCGGTACAAAATACGTGAACTTGGAGTTTAGGCACAGTCTGTTTTACCTGTAAAAGATAAGTGCAACAATTGCGCTAGGTCTACTAGGGCACGTCAATAGAGGGGGTGATCTCCTCTTTATATCTATATTTTTTGGTATTTACAATCATAAATACCTTTTTGTACTTTCGTTAAAAGAAAATCGAAGAAAAACCAACAGAAGTGCCAGAATCCATATTTAGAAAATATCTCTATTTTGTGAATTAAGGCCAGTGATACGGAGGTAGCTTGAGCATTTGAAAATAAAGGATTAATATATAATGAAATAAGAATCAATTATTTAACATAAGACGACATAATGATTATTTTTTCCAAAACAAGAAGAAGAACACTATTATTTTTCCGTTTTCTTTCTTTTTTCCTGTTCCAGAAAAAAATTCTTTTAGCATATTTGATATGCATAAAACTATCCATGTAGTCCACTTGGAACGAAAGAAATCTGATTTTATTGAAAGTATAATCTTAGTGAGATAGATAAATAGAAAATTAAAAATGTCAAAATCAGGTCAAAATTTAGTTTCTGAGATTTTTTTTTCATGGCAGTGGTTAAAGTTGTTACGTTCATAAACAACACTAAGCTACAAAAATGTTCAAACGAAAGAATAAAGTTATATTTTGTCATTTCAGTACATGTTGTTTGGCATATTCCCAAATAAAAAGAGCACCAGTAACGTGAACATTCAATGACCGAATTAGTCCAGCCTGGGGCACTTCAACACAAACGTCCAGCTGCTGAATAAGTTCAACTGGAAGACCCTCTTTCTCATTCCTAGAATAAAGAAACAAGGATTATCTATATATATAAAAATAAGTTGTCTGTGTGTGGATCTGTGGATGGATCAGGTGACGTCATGTTTGTTCGCATATGACGTCTGAATTATTTCACACTAATACAAAAGAAGAAAAAAACTAAAAAAGGTAAAAACTACAAAAAAAACTAAAAAGAAAAAAAACTAAAAAAGCTAAAAAACTAAAAAAAAACTAAAAAAAGGTAAAAATCTAATAACTAAAAAAAAAATGAAAAAAATAAAAAAAGGCAAAAACTACAAAAAAAATAAAAACTAATAAAAAAACTAAAAAAGCTAAAAAACTAAAAAAACTAAAAAAAACTAAAAAAAGGTAAAAAACTAAAAAAAACTAAAAACTAAAAAAGAAAAAAACTAAAAAAAAGGAAAAAACTGAAAAATAAAAGAGAAAAAGAAAACTAAAAAAATATGAATAAATATATATAAAAATAAGTTGTTTGTGGGTTATGTCTGTCTGTCTGTCTGTCGAGTGACGTCGTGTTTGTCCGCATATGACGTCTGAATTATTTCACACTAATACAAAAGAAGAAAAAAAACTAAAAAAGGTAAAAACTACAAAAAAAACTAAAAAGAAAAAAAACTAAAAAAGCTAAAAAACTAAAAAAAACTAAAAAAAGGTAAAAAACAAAAAACAAAAAAAAAACTGAAAAAACTAAAAAAAGGCAAAAACTAAAAAAAAACTAAAAACTAATAAAAAACTAAAAAAGCTAAAAAACTAAAAAAACTAAAAAAACTAAAAAAAGGTAAAAAACAAAAAAAAACTAAAAACTAAAAAAGAAAAAACTAAAAAAAGGAAAAAACTGAAAAATAAGAGAAAAAGAAAACTAAAAAAAATATTAATAAATATAAAAAATATAAATATAAATATAATATAAATTAGCAATCAACAAAGCACCGAGACACAAATGACGACCGGGACACAGGGAGTATAAATGACGACCAGGACATAAGTAAAAAAAAAAACTAAAAAAACTAAAAAAATGGTAAAAACTACAAAAAAACTAAAAACTAATAAAAAAACTAAAAAATCTAAAAATCTAAATAAACTAAAAAAGAAAAAAAAGAAAAAAGGAAAAAAATAAAGGAGAAAAACAAAACTAAAAAACGAATGCATATACAGACCGGGACACCGGGATACAAATGACGACCGGGACACAGGGAATATAAATGACGACCGGGACACAGGGACACAACTACAATGGGGACGCCGGGGGGCACAGGGGGATATAAATGACGACCAGGACACCGGGACACAAGGAATATAAATGACGCCCGGGACACTCAAAGAGAAATCACAGACTGGAACACCGGGACACAAATGACGACCGGGACACAGGGAATATAAATGACGACCGGGACACAGGGACATAACTACAAAGGGGACGCCGGGGTGCACAGGGGGATATATAAATGACGATGGCGACTCAGGGAATGGTCGATTAGCAATCACCATCAACAAAGCTCAAGGGCAATCATTAGAATCATGAGGTATAGATCTGAATACGGATTGTTTTCCCATGGACCATTATATGTTGCATGTTCAAGAGTCGGTAAACCTGACAATCTATTTATATGCACAGACAATGGGACAGCAAAGAATGTTGTATATTCGCAAGTTTTACGTAGTTAAAAACATATATATATATATATATATATATATATATATATATATATATATATATATATATATATATATATATATATATATATATATATATATATATATCTATCTATATTCACAGGTGGGACATAGGGACACAACTACGATGGCGCGTAACTAATATGGCGCGTAACGACTTACGCGCGCGGGGGGGCTTGGGGGGGGCGCGAAGCGCCCCCACCAACTAGGTGTTGGGGTGGCGCGAAGCGCCACCCCAACAGCTAGTATACTATATATCTATATATATATAAATAAGTTGTTTGTCTGTTGACTGACGTCATGCATGTTTGTCGACTGACGTCATGTTTGTTGACTGACGAAATTACAGACCGGGACACAAGGACACAAATGACGACCGGGACATAGAGAATATAAATGACGGTCGGAACACTAAAAGAGAAATTACAGACCGGGACACAAATGACGACCGGGACACAGGGAATATAAATGACGACCGGGACACTCAAAGAGAAATTACAGACCGGGACACAAATGACGACCGGGACACCGGGAATATAAATGACGACCGGGACACTCAAAGAGAAATTACAGACTGGGACACCGGGACACAAATGACGACCGGGACACAGGGAATATAAATGACGACCGGGACACAGGGACGCAACTACAATGGGGACGCCGGGGGGCACAGGGGGGATATATAAATGACGACGGGGACACAGGGAATGTTCGATTAGCAATCACCATCAACAAAGCTCAAGGGCAATCATTAGAATAATGAGGTATAGATCTGAATACGGATTGTTTTTCCCATGGACAATTATATGTTGCATGTTCAAGAGTCGGTAAACCTGACGATCTATTTATATGCAAAGACAATGGGACAGCGAAGAATGTTGTATATTCGCAAGTTTTACGTAGTTAAAAACATATATATATATAGACTAGCTGTTGGGGTGGCGCTTCGCGCCACCCCAACACCTAGTTGGTGGGGGCGCTTCGCGCCCCCCCCAAGCCCCCCCGCGCGCGTAAGTCGTTACGCGCCATAATAGTTACGCGCCATTGTAGTTGTGTCCCTATGTCCCACCTGTGAATATAGATAGATATATATATATGGTTTTAACTACGTAAAACTTGCGAATATACAACATTCTTTGCTGTCCCATTGTCTTTGCATATAAATAGATTGTCAGGTTTACCGACTCTTGAACATGCAACATATAATGGTCCATGGGAAAACAATCTGTATTCAGATCTATACCTCATGATTCTAATGATTGCCCTTGAGCTTTGTTGATGGTGATTGCTAATCGACCATTCCCTGTCCCGGTGTCCCGGTCGTCATTTACATCCCCCTGTTTCCCCCGGTGTCCCCGTTGTAGTTGTGTCCCTGTGTCCCGGTCGTCATTTATATTCCCTGTGTCCCGGGTCCCGGTCGTCATTTGTATCCCG
The DNA here is from genome assembly GCF_032884065.1 of Artemia franciscana. Lineage (NCBI taxonomy): Eukaryota > Metazoa > Arthropoda > Branchiopoda > Anostraca > Artemiidae > Artemia > Artemia franciscana. The sequence goes on along the minus strand of NC_088869.1, from coordinate 5,060,209 downwards.
GTGTCCCGGTCTGTATATACATTCGTTTTTTAGTTTTGTTTTTCTCCTTTATTTTTTTCCTTTTTTTTTCTTTTTTAGCTTATTTAGATTTTTAGATTTTTTAGTTTTTTTATTAGTTTTTAGTTTTTTTTTCTTTTTAGTTTTTTTGTCCCGGTCGTCATTTATATCCCCCTGTTTCCCCCGGTGTCCCCGTTGTAGTTGTGTCCCTGTGTCCCGGTCGTCATTTATATTCCCTGTGTCCCGGTCGTCATTTGTATCCCGGTGTACCGGAGTTGTGTCCCTGTGTCCCGGTCGTCATTTATATTCCCTGTGTCCCGGGTCCCGGTCGTCATTTGTATCCCGGTGTCCCGGTCTGTATATACATTCGTTTTTTAGTTTTGTTTTTCTCCTTTATTTTTTTCCTTTTTTTTTCTTTTTTAGCTTATTTAGATTTTTAGATTTTTTAGTTTTTTTATTAGTTTTTAGTTTTTTTTTCTTTTTAGTTTTTTTGTCCCGGTCGTCATTTATATCCCCCTGTTTCCCCCGGGTCGTCATTTATACTCCCTGTGTCCCGGTGCTTTGTTGATTGCTAATCGAACATTCCTTTTGTCCTGGTCGCTTTCTCTTTGAGTGTCGTCATTTATTTTTTTCTTTTTTAGTTCTTTTAGTTTTTACCTTTTTTAGTTTTTTTTAGTTTTTAGTTTTTTTAGTTTTTTACCTTTTTTTAGTTTTTTTAGTTTTTTTTAGTTTTTTAGCTTTTTTATTTTTTTTATTAGTTTTTAGTTTTTTTGTAGTTTTTGCCTTTTTTTTAGTTTTTTTAGTTTTTTAGCTTTTTTATTAGTTTTTAGTTTTTTTTGTAGTTTTTGCCTTTTTTTAGTTTTTTTAGTTTTTTAGCTTTTTTATTTTTTTTATTAGTTTTTAGTTTTTTTTGTAGTTTTTGCCTTTTTTTTCTCTTTGAGTGTCGTCATTTATTAGTTTTTTCCTTTTTTTTTTTAGTTTTTTATTGGTTTTTACCTTTATTTTAACTTATTTTTCAGTTTTTTCCTTTTTTTTAGTTTTTTTTTATTTTTTATTTTTTTTAGTTTTTTACCTTTTTTTAGTTTTTTTAGTTTTTTTAGTTTTTTAGCTTTTTTACTTTTTTTATTAGTTTTTAGTTTTTTTTTGTAGTTTTTGCCTTTTTTTAGTTTTTTCAGTTTTTTTTTTAGTTTTTTATTGGTTTTTACCTTTATAGTTTTTTTAGTTTTTTAGCTTTTTTATTTTTTTTATTAGTTTTTAGTTTTTTTTGTAGTTTTTGCCTTTTTTTAGTTTTTTCAGTTTTGACGTCACCTAATCCAGTTTTTTCAGGTGACGTCACCTGACACATCCATCCACACATCCATCCATCCATCCATCCACAGACAACTTATTTTTATATATATAGATATATATATATATATATATATATATATATATATATATATATGCTAACTGACACCTGCCACGCGTTGCTGTGGCACTGCGCACCACATAAACACGTGGAGGGTCAGCTAGGCACCCCCTAAAACCCCACCCCAAGAAAATTTCCAAGCAACAATGTTAACCCTTTTCTGATTTTTATGTCTTAGAAGTTTGTCTGCTTTACACGTCTGTACCCATTGGAGCTTTGACAAAACAACAATATACCTTAATTTTCAGCTTTCAATTTCTTTTTCTCTGGCTATAGTTTTGAAAATGTCATTTCTATTATTTGAGTAGAATTTCATGCCATATCAATGGGATTTTTTTTCAAAATTTAGGAAATGTATTTACAGATCTTTGAAAGCCCATAAATTTGGATTGAGCGAAGTTACTAAAGTAAATACAAGACCTAGAAGAATCGCTACATTGGATGCAAACAGATGGATTATTTCTCAACAAATGGAACTTCCGGTGTTTTGTCGTTTTTTTATTCTACTTGCCGTATGATGATGATCTTAATAAGCGATTAAACCTTTACAAGTATTTCATTGCTAAATGTCTACAAACTAACACTAAATGGATAGTTTTTTTGAATTTCGGCGGGAATTAAAGCTATTTTGCCTTAATATTTAAGGTTTTGATAGTTGAGTGGACCTCAAGTGGAGCCAAGATGTTGCTTTTGATTTTGGTGATACTGGTAAAGTGGTTTTAGTTTCTTTTTGTTTTGTCTCTTTTGAAGTGTAAATCCGTTTCGATTGAAATGCAGGGTAATTGGTTTTTTCTTCTTCTTTCTTTCTTTTTTCTTTTCCTTTTCTTTTCTTTTTATTTTTTCTTCTTTTTCGTATTGTTTTATTTGTATGTGTATTGGGGTTGTAAGCCCAAACAAGCTTTGCTTCGGGCCATTTGCTTGTTTTGTTTTGTTATTTATATTAATAAACCCATCTTTCTCTCTCTCTAAAAAAAAAAAAAAAACTAGAATAAATGAAACTAATAAATGCTACAATCAAAGGCAACAATCAGGTATAAATATCAAATATTAACATCAACCAGTATTCTAGTTGAATACAAAAATCTGTTCAAACATTTACTTAATATTTTATCAGAAATTACTGAACTAGGACAAAATGGGAAATTGATTTCTAAAAAATGGAGTTCTAGTTCCATTCCAAAACGTTGTAAGAAATAAACAGGACAAGTAAACAGGAGCTGCTTGCCGTATACGTTGCATAAATTCTTCTTCTTGAGAATAGAATTATTTTTTCTTGAGGTTTTTTCTCTTTGTGTGTCATGGCTTTCTAGTTGCGCTTTAGATTTTTTTATTACTGTCACAGTCTCCGTCTCTATGAGCCTGAACCTTTATTTTTTAACATGAACAGATCTTCATTGCATTTAATCTTTCACACAATCAATCTTTTGGTTGATTCGACTGGTTTCCTCTTACTTTAGTAGGTACCAATTTGTTTTTGTCTCAAAATATGACATATTTTAATTCTCTATCAGAGAAAGTGTTCGGAAATTAATCTTTGGATTTTCAAAATCGTTTAGTCGTATCATAGATGTTACAAATTATTCACCAGGCAAACCAATGGTCCATAATTACAGTGTAAGAACTCGAAATAGATTTTTAGTTTTCTTTAATCAAATTTTAAATTTCTTTAATTAGCCTTATATATTTATGTAAGGCTATTACTAAGCTTATTCATTGCTCTGCTGTTACTAAAAAGCTTAAAAGTGTGATTAACAAATTAAAAAAAAGCTTTGTTAACTCTGGACCAGATACAGAATTAAAGGAAAACTATAAATGCTTCCTAAATTCATATGCATCTTAACTACTTGCTAAAGTTGCTTAAAATACCATATTTGTCTGATGATAGCTCAATTTGTAGGGATATGTGAAAGTCTGTTCAAGCTGCCTTTTCTGATTCAGGAGGTGGGATTTCAGCCACTTTGGAGTACCAAGAAGACCTGCTTGAAATCTGAAAAATCCTGCTCCAAATTTTTTGAAATATTCCACTGAATATGGGAGTGGGTACTACCAGGGTTGCAACTGGAATTAATTTATAGTAGTTTTCTGGAGAAGCCTTAACCAGTGTTAGCTAGCATGCCTTACAATTTTTTTTCTCACGAGATTACGGACTATTTGCTTTGCGTTTGTCACGCTCGTTTAGCCAATATCAAAACGGTTAATACCCACATCTTTTATCTGGGAAGCTTCATTCAAGTTTGATAGTCAAATCTCCCATATATACCTCTTGCTCATTGCTAATGCTAAATTTAGGCTCCATGCTAATGCTAAATTTAGATAAGTATTGCTGTATATTATTTTTAGCTTATTGCCATCATATCTCTTTTGATTATTTAGGATGGAAGAAATGTGATAGAACCCCAGTTTTAGTTTCAAATTTTGGTGTTCTTCCAATTTTTATTCAAATTTTGGATCTCTTTTGAATATTTGGGATGGGAGAAATTTTATAGAACGCCAATTTTAGTTCCAAATTTTGGTGACCTTTATGCTTTTGGTTCAAATTTCGGTGATCTTTTGATTACTTATGATGAGACAAATGTGATAGAGCGCCATTATTAGTTTAAAATTTTGTTGGTCTCCAAAATTTTGGATTCAAATTTTGGATCTCTTTCTATTATTTAGGATGAGAGGAATGTGATAGAATGGCAATTTTAGTTTCAAATTTTGGTAGTCTTCAAATTTTTGATTTCTTTTGATTATTTAGGATGAGAGAAATGTGATTATGAGGATGAGAGAAATGTGAAATGTGATGAGAAGTGTGACGCCAGATTTAGTTTCACATTTTGGAACCTTTGACAAAGTCATAGTTAAGGGGAGACATCAGATAAAAAAATAACTTCTTGGACCTTGGCCAAGTAAATAGTTGTTTATTCTTGGAAAATAATTTCTTGGACAATTAAAATGCCGATATATAAAAGCAGACTAATGTTTTAGTAAAACAGTAAAAATAAAGTAAAATACTTGTTTAAACAAAAATAGTAAGAGTCTAAATATTTTGGTTTCACATCTGGAAGCCTTTATCATCTGGGGAAAAAAGACCAAATAACTAACGTGAGACGTCATATGAATGAACAAAAAAAAAATATATACAAATACTATACAAAAAAGAAAAAAGGAAACTCACATTTAAACAAAATCCAATATAGTGTTTCACATAACAATACAGAAGGCAGAATGTCTGCTATATACTATTATATGTATATCTCTTATCCATCTTTTGATTTAAAAATATTATGTAGGCTATACTCTAGGTTAAGTCAATTAAATTTAAATGCAGTTCAAGGAACAGGTTAAGACTTGTATTTAATTTTAATTATTTTAACCTAGGGTACACGTAAGAATTTTAAATTAAAGAAAAATTTTTACCTTTTGCTACAATCCAATATCAGAAAATAATTGTGTTGCGGAGCAACACTACTGCTTTCGTAGTTTTTTTTTTTTTTTTTTTTTTTCACCGTGATCAGCGACCTGTAGCTCCGAAGTGGTAAGAGTTAAAAATTTGAGATTTTTCAGAGGGAAGGGAAACGTGAAACAGAGTAAAAAAATTCCAGAGAAGTTCCTAAAATTTCTAACAGTTTTCCATAAAAAAAAAATAAAACCGTTTTTTTCTTAGAAACTCTCCGTTCGATGTTTGGCGTCAAGTTAAGACGACCCTAGCTTCGGAAATAAACTTGTTAGAAATACAGTTATGCTGAACTCATGTAGAACTTTCATTTGTCTCTTCGAGAACCGGAGCACAAAATTCCGTAGCTCCTACAGATTTCCCGGAAATAATTCCGGAAAAGTCCATCTCGTTCCGATTTTTTTTTGGAATTTTCTCAAATTTTCGATTTTGATGTTTCTTATATTTTTATCAAGTAGTGCTATGAAAAGTATGCAAGAAGAAGTGAAGTGTTCTATATACCAAGTTGCTTCGTTCTCTAAGAAATAATTTCCGAAGTTTCGACGTTCTAGAGGTAACTTCTGTTCTGGACCAGCTAGAATTTTTTTTCCAACGCGGTTCGACAGGTCTCGATCTCCTAACAACTGGAGCTTACAATAGTTTCTCCGAAATAAAATTCCTTCTTTGGGTTTTTCTATTTGGAAGTTTTGTCATGCCCTCGGGGCAATTTAAATTTTTTGGTGAATTTGGTTTGTTTTATATTTTCCTAGCTTAGACCATCAAAAGTTAAACAGAAAACTATAAGACGTTATTTCCGTATCTCTTTCAGATTTCCCGGAAATAATTCCCGAAATGTGCGTCTCGAAACATAATACTTCGAATTCAGAATATTCAGAATTGTCAACTGTGTTATTGTGTTATTCTCGTTTATTTCTGGACCAGCTAAACATTTTACCAAACTCAGTTTAGTTGGAGCTCGAAATAAAACCATATCAAAGATGCTTCAAGATAACAATCGAAGCCGCATTAGAAAAATGTCCTCTGAAGGACATAATGGAGACTGTTGCTCCGCAACTGTGTCCCGTAGGGCACAGTTGCACGTGTTGCTCCGCAACTGTGCCCTAAGGAACAGGGCACAGTTGCTGCAACACTTCCCGTTGCACAGGCAACGGAGGTCTAGTTCAGACACTTAAGTATATAGCAGACGTAATATCTGTGATGTCAAGTAAAATACTATATTAGATTTTTTTAGATGTGGGTTTACTTTCAGATTTCTTTTTTTGTGTGTGTTACATTTGTGTGTTTTTTTCTGTCTTTCCATATGTTTTGTTTTGGCTAGTGTTTGGTTTATTTTTTTCACAGTTCACAAAGGCTTCCAGATCTGAAGCTGAAATACTCGGTCCTTTTTTTTATTATTTTTCCATGAATAGGTTTTTTATTACATTTTATCCTTCTTACAAAAAAATTGACCCGTTTTCTTATTTATTTGTGTTTCAATTGGCAGAGAGGAAAAAAAAGAAATATATATCATTATATCATCTATTCAATAATTTTGTCTAATATAATAAATACTGTTGTTACAGTCATTTCTGTCCTGTATTGACTTGAGGGTCCCATACAGGTCAAGCATGCTTCAGAATTGGTCGGATGTATGCAAGATAAGCCATCGTAAGTTAGGACACAGAAAAACCGAAATGACGTAGACATCACCATTTGTAATAATTGTTATATTCAGTAATTGCATCAAAATGAGTAATAGACGAGCAGTCAACGCTAATGTGACACCGAGAATTAGAGCCGAAGATACACTAGGATACGGTGGAGGAGGACTGACTAGTCCGTCTTAAGATCCGTCTTTAAATTTGCTCATTATTGCATCACTGGATTGGAGAACCACCTCGAAGTTTCAATGAGAGATTTCTGAAGAACTGAAAAGCCATTTACGTATTTAAACCTGTCCTCAAAATCAGATAGGACAAAGTTTATAACTGGTAAAAACAACAGTACTGCAAGTTTCGTACCTGATGGAGTGCCACACGCGAGTTCAGCCCATTCGGAGTTGGTGTCTCCAAGGAAAAGGCTGTAGACGCACCGGACATGGTCTTGCGACAAAACGACCACTAAAAGAAGGGTATGCTTGCGTGCACCCATTGTGCGTAATATGAGTTTATAATATGAGTTGTTTTTTCTTTTCTCTTCGTGTGTTTAGTTGTATATGGTGATATGAATGATATGAATCATCTGGTGAATATAATATTTTAACAATATATACGTATACGGGCGTTAAGGGAGGGGGGTGGTATTTGGATTCGTATTATACTGACTTGTAGTCTTCTGATGATTTTCCTGAACCTAATGATAATTATTAACTATGGGTTCATCTTTAAGAGTAATATCATTAATTGGATCAATATTTAAATTTCCTGTGTCTCTATTAATTGAAGGTTTATCAAAAATGTCTTTTGTAATTTCAATAGCTTCTCTCACTGTAATACAGTCTTGCAAAATATAAAGTGGAATAAAGTAAATACAAGATCAAGAAGATTAGCTGCATTGGATACAAACAGAAGGATTATTTCCCGGCAAAACAATATTTTAATTTTAGATTTTTCTTTTTTTATGCGTCATTTTGGATTTTATCTTTTCTTTTTACTTAGTTTTTTCCTATATTTAGTGCTGAAGACGCCTTTTATACAGGGAGTGTTATACAATACAATCCATTTTATATAATTTAATCGTTTCCTTCTATTGGCCTTAGACCCATTGTTTCGTTCTATATTTGAGATTTTTCTCTTTGTTTTGTGATAGTTATAGCCTAGGGTTCCTAGTAAATTTTCAACTTCTCGTAGTTTAAGCTAATGGTCACCATCCAAACACAAATTTTATGTACGCCCCTGATTTGTTTTTGTAAATTCGTTTTACAGCTTAGGCTTAGTTGTTTAGTTTTCACTTAATTTTAATTAACAAACTAACGCAGCATCAGAATGCTAATGCATGAAAAGCGTTCTTCGAATATAAATTAGGGAAGTTCCATCAACTCTATGAGTAGGCAATTTTCTTATTTACACTTTCTCACACCACTTTAGCTCACGCTTGTAATTCAACGAAGGAATCGTCCATGTCTATCGACAATGCCATCTGCATTTGCTTACATTGCCCTCTGAACAAGGATTACTTTTAGAAAAGATAATAAAAAGTACCTCATCCTTAGCTCATAAAAAAGGGGAAATAAACAGAAGAAGAATCTCACATTACAATAACCTGTCAGATTTTCTCGAAAGTAAAATGGGATAAACCACTTTTGTTCTAGTCGACATTCTTCATTCTCTTCATTCTCTCGTTTTGTAAGTAAAAAGGTCTAAAACTTCGAGGAAAACAATCATTTTGCGGTATGGACAAAGTTCATTTCTTCTTCATATTTATTCCTAAATAATAGAAACTGATCTCTTCCTTGTGATAACAATACCCTTCTATCAATAAATTGTTCCACGTAAAGGCATGCGTAAGGAAGAATTTCCTAAATTGTAAAAGTACCATATATTTTGCAATCTTACTGTTAAATGATATTTATGTTTCTTCGACCCTAAATAAAAAAAACACAGTAGGCTATAACAGGAGTAGGCTATTTTTTTTGCATAAATTAACTTGAAGCAAACAAACGTTCCCTTTGAGGATGCTCACTGATCCTTGAGAACTTTATTTTTTAACATACTGTAGAAAATGTGCTGTTTTCAAAATTAAAGATTTAAAAAATACCGAGGAATTTTCTTACGATAGTGAATAAAGTAAAATATAAAACTAAAGACGTTATTCCCGCTATATGACTAATAGACGTCTTCAGCGAAAAAAAAAAAAAAAAAAAAAAAAAAAAAAAAAAAAAAAAAAAAAAAAAAAAAAAAAAACAGAAATAGGCTCACTCAAAAACTAAACAAAAAAAAAAGTAATATTCCATGTAAACAGCCCTTGTGTCCTTTAGAAAGAACCAAGACAAAAAGTTAAACCCTAGCGTAAAGAGCGAGGTATATAGGAATAGACAATCTCCCACAAAAAACCTACCCTTATTGAGGGAGGCTAGCTGTCCACCAGTCGTTTTGTCACTTTAAAAGGGTAATAAAACTATTAATTTCCGTTCGAATGAGCCCTCTACCGATATTCTAGGACCATTGGTTCGATACAATCACCCATGAAAAAACAGACAAATACACACGCATCCGTGAACTTTCTTGTGGAAAAAAAATCCGCATTTTCGCAGATGGGAGCTAGAAACCTCAATAAAAGGGTTCCCTCAGTCAATCCCTATCAGATTGACGGATTCCCTATCAGATTCAGTAAGTATCAGAAGGGTTCAGAAGGGTAAGTATCAGAAGTAAGTATTCAGTATCAGAAGGGTTCCCTATCAGATTCAGTAAAAAAAATTTCCCAAAATGGGATTAAATATAGAATGCTCAAGAGAGCCACACTATTATATATATTATATACGCTCAGTCTATTGGCGTGAGTTTTGAAACACTCTTTCTTGAAAATCCAGCAAATTTTCTCTGGTTCGTAGCTTTTGATAGGTAACATTAAACTTAATGAACTGGCACTAAAAGCCAATTGTTTTGATGTATCTATTGATAGTAGAAATATAATTTCTATCAAATTTCTTCAAATATACTTTTATCTTTTAAAGCAATATTTTTATCGATGAGTCTTTGAAGAAGTACAACTAGAGGTGGTTTCATTTCACTCATTTTATTTCACGGTTTCAACCTTAGGAAAACGTTTGCAACAACACGAGGAAAGCATAAAACAACCATAAGCATAAAGCATAAAACAACAGAAAGGCATTAAATTCGGATAGTAGTTCACTACTGCTTGATTCACCTTCAAACCTCTTCAATTTCTAATATCCCGGCCACTCTGTAATTTTGAGGAAACAATTCTAAATAGCAATGAGCTTGGAATTAAAATAAATTGTATGCAAAGTAACTGAAACTAAACGAAACTTAAATAATAAGTATCCTTAAACAGCGACTTGGGCGAGTACACACTTAGGAGGTGCAAAAATTTTCCAATAAAAGGGCCTTGACACCTTATAACAAACACAGCAGCCAATCAAAGTAAACCCCTCAATTCAAAATCATTCAAGGCCTACTACAAAAAGAAAAAAAAAATTGCAGAAGGGAAATGGTCAAAATTCAATGAAATTGAACGGCATTAATGAATAACCGTTTTTGAGTTTTGGCTGAACCTTCGTGAAGTAATGAAATCAAAATTCTAGCGAGATTTACATTTTTTTGTTTGTCTTTGTACATCAATTTACATTGTATTTAGCAAACCATGGCTATTAGACACGCAGTCAAAATTTTTAGCTTACTTTCTATATATTTTTCTCCAGAAGATTCCTGATTAATGCTTGTGATTCTCGTGAAAGAAAGCCAGAGTGGCCTTCGTCATTATTTTTAACTATTTGGAGTTTTAAGGCTCCTTTACGGTCTCTGAGGATATTCTCAGATATATAGAGTAAAAAATTTAATTCATATTTTAACACTATTTTAAGCCATTCCTTTGTTTCAGCCGAAATTCAATCCCGGCATTCTATCAATAAGTAATAAAACTAAAATAACTCGTTTTCAAAATTAAAAAGCCCTATTTTTGTCTTATATCAGGACAGTTTAGGAATTTGTATGGGCTAGCAGGCTTTTTTTTTTATATAACATGAATTGTGCAGTCAAAACTCAAGAAACTAAGGTGATTTTAATGACATTGAAATGTTCGGTGTAAATGGGTCCAATATGGGAAATAAGTAAAAAATCCATCCTCTGGGCAGGGCTTCCCAACCAAAAGCTCAAGCACCTCCTAGAATAGAGTAACATCAGGGGAATGTGACAGGGGAATCATGACATTCCCCATGGAATATATGAGGATTATACACACGCATAAATTAAAAAAAAATCCTTTACGTTTATCTTGCATTATTCATATAGCAGAATTTCCGAGTCAGGGGCTTATATACCATTAGGAATTTAAAAATAATGTCAGTGGGGGTAAGAAAGGATATCTTGGTGTGTTTTTGAAATAGTTTTTACAAAACTACTTACAGTGACACAAATGGCAGCCTACAGTTGCGTAGTAGTAAATAATACATTTAAGTAATTGTTCTCGAACCTAATTCTTGTGAGGGTTTGAAATAAAGTTGTAGAATTTAAAAAAGAAATATTCTATATGAAATCATATATCTAATCTTTTCACTGTATTATTTAATCGCAGTTATGCCTAAGACTGAGAACAAAATATTCAATAAATTCCTGGCAAAGCATATTTTGCATCATGGAATAAAAAAGCGAGTTACTCTTTTTTTTCTAAATTCATCAACACAATTAACTAATCCCCCCCCCTGAAATGAAAATCTGGATACATGACTCTAGCTAAGAAAAGTTCTACATTCCTCTTGAGCCAACTATGGCGAAAAGCAACTTCTAAACTTGAGGTTGCACATTTTAGACAATACTCCAAAACACTGCTTACAAAACCCAGTCTTGTACTCCAAAATACTCCAAATAGACCATACTCCAAAATAATGCTTATAAAACACCAGTCTTGTACTCCAAAATACTCCAAACAGACAATTCTCCAAAATACTACTTACAAAACACAAGTCTAGTACTTCAAAATACTCCAAAATACCCAAAATAGACAATATCAAAAATACTGCTTATAAAACACAAGTCTCGTGCTTCAAAATACTCTAAATAAACATAACTCCAAAATATTGCTTACAAAACACCAGTCTTGTATTCCAAAACACTCTAAATAGATAAAACTTCAAAATATTGCTTACAAGACACCAGTCTTGTACTCCAAAATACTCCAAATAGACATAACTCCAAAATACTGCTTACAAAACACCAGTCTTGTACTCCAAATACTCCAAATTGACAATTCTCCAGAATAATGCTTACAAAACACAAGTCTCGTACTCCAAAATACTCCAAATAGACAATACTTCAAAATACTGCATACAAAACGCCAGTCTTGTACTCCAAAATACTCCAAGTAGACAATACTCCAAAATACTGCTTACAAAACACCAGTCTTGTACTCCAAAATACTCCAAATAGACAATACTTCAAAATACTGCTAACAAAACACCAGTCTTGTACTCCAAAATATTCCAAATAGACAATACTACAAAATACTGCTTAAAAAACACCGGTTTGTACTCCAAATAGACAATACTCCAAAATAATGCTTACAAAACACAGGTCTCGTACTCCAAAATACTCCAAATAGACAATTCTCCAAAATACTGCTTACAAAACACAAGTCTCGTACTTCAAAATACTCCAAATAGACATAATTCCAAAATACTGCTTACAAAACACCAGTCTCGTACTCCAAAATACTCCAAATAGACAATATTTCAAAATACTTCTTACAAAACTCCAGTCTTGTGCTCCAAAATGCTCCAAATAGACAATGCTCCAAAATAATGCTTACAAAACCCAGTCTTGTACTCCACTATACTCCAAATAGACAATACTCCAAAATATTGCTTATAAAACGCTAGTCTTGTACTCCAAAATACTTCAAATTAACACTTCTCCAAAATAATGCTTACAAAACACAAGTATTGTATTCAAAAATACTCCAAATATACAATACTTATAAATACTGCTTACAAAACACCAGTCTTGTACTCCAAAATACTCAAAATAGTCAATTCTCCAAAGTACTGCTTACAGAACACAAGTCTCGTACTTAAAAATACTCCAAACAGACATAACTCCAAAATACTGCTTACAAAATAGTCAAAATAGACAATACTCCGAAATACTGCTTACAAAACACCAGTCTTGTACTCCAAAATACTCCAAATAGACAATACTCCAAAATACTGCTTACAAAACACAAGTCTCTTACTCCAAAACACTCCAAAAAGTCAATTCTCCAAAATACAGCATACAAAACACAAGTCTCGTAATTAAAAATACTCCAAATAGGCATAACTCTAAAAACCTGCTTACAAAACACAGGTCTTGTACTCCAAAATACTGCTTACAAAACCCAAGTCTTGTACTCCAAAATACTGAAAATAGACAATGTTTCAAAATAATACTTACAAAACACCAGTCTTGTACTCCAAAATACTCCAAATAGACAATACTCCAAAAAACTGCTTACAAAACACTAGTCTTGAACTCCAAAATACTCCAAATAGACAATTCTCCAAAATACTGCTTACAAAACACAAGTCTCGTACTTCAAAATATTCCAAATAGACATAACTCCAAAATGCTGCTTACACAATACTAGTCTTGTACTCTAAAATACTGCAAATAGACAATACTTCAATATACTGCTTACAAAACACAAGTGTCGTACTCCAAACTACTCCAAATAGACAATATTCCAAAATACTGCTTACAAAACACTAGTCGTGTACTCCAAAATACTCCAAATAGACAATACTTCAAAATACTGCTTACAAAAGACCAGTCTTGTATTCCAAAATACTCCAAATAGACAATACTCCAAAATACTGCTTACAAAACAACAGTCTTGTACTGCAAAATACTCCAAATAGACATAACTCCAAAATACTGCTTACAAAACACCAGTCTTCTACTCCAAAATACTCAAAATAGACAATACTTCAAAATACTGCTTACAAAACACAAGTCTCGTACTTCAAAATATTCCAAATAGACATAACTCCAAAATACTGCTTACAAAACACTAGTCTTGTACTCTAAAATACCCCAAATAAACAATACTTCAAAATACTGCTTACAAAACAACAGTCTTGTACTGCAAAATACTCCAAATAGACATAACTCCAAAATACTGCTTACAAAACACCAGTCTTGTACTCCAAATACTCCAAATTGACAATTCTCCAGAATAATGCTTACAAAACACAAGTCTCGTACTCCAAAATACTCCAAATAGACAATACTTCAAAATACTGCATACAAAACGCCAGTCTTGTACTCGAAAATACTCCAAGTAGACAATACTCCAAAATACTGCTTACAAAACACCAGTCTTGTACTCCAAAATACTCCAAATAGACAATACTTCAAAATACTGCTAACAAAACACCAGTCTTGTACTCCAAAATATTCCAAATAGACAATACTACAAAATACTGCTTAAAAAACACCGGTTTGTACTCCAAATAGACAATACTCCAAAATAATGCTTACAAAACACAGGTCTCGTACTCCAAAATACTCCAAATAGAAAATTCTCCAAAATACTGCTTACAAAACACAAGTCTCGTACTTCAAAATACTCCAAATAGACATAATTCCAAAATACTGCTTACAAAACACCAGTCTCGTACTCCAAAATACTCCAAATAGACAATATTTCAAAATACTTCTTACAAAACTCCAGTCTTGTGCTCCAAAATGCTCCAAAATAATGCTTACAAAACCCAGTCTTGTACTCCACTATACTCCAAATAGACAATACTCCAAAATATTGCTTATAAAACGCTAGTCTTGTACTCCAAAATACTTCAAATTAACACTTCTCCAAAATAATGCTTACAAAACACAAGTATTGTATTCAAAAATACTCCAAATATACAATACTTATAAATACTGCTTACAAAACACCAGTCTTGTACTCCAAAATACTCCAAATAGACATAACTCCAAAATACTGCTTACAAAACACCAGTCTTGTACTCCAAAATATTCAAAATAGTCAATTCTCCAAAGTACTGCTTACAGAACACAAGTCTCGTACTTAAAAATACTCCAAACAGACATAACTCCAAAATACTGCTTACAAAATAGTCAAAATAGACAATACTCCGATATACTGCTTACAAAACACCAGTCTTGTACTCCAAAATACTCCAAATAGACAATACTCCAAAATACTGCTTACAAAACACAAGTCTCTTACTCCAAAACACTCCAAAAAGTCAATTCTCCAAAATACAGCATACAAAACACAAGTCTCGTAATTAAAAATACTCCAAATAGGCATAACTCTAAAAACCTGCTTACAAAACACAGGTCTTGTACTCCAAAATACTGCTTACAAAACCCAAGTCTTGTACTCCAAAATACTGAAAATAGACAATGTTTCAAATAGATACTTCAAATAGACAATTCTCCAAAATACTGCTTACAAAACACAAGTCTCGTACTTCAAAATATTCCAAATAGACATAACTCCAAAATGCTGCTTACACAATACTAGTCTTGTACTCTAAAATACTGCAAATAGACAATACTTCAATATACTGCTTACAAAACACAAGTGTCGTACTCCAAACTACTCCAAATAGACAATATTCCAAAATACTGCTTACAAAACACTAGTCGTGTACTCCAAAATACTCCAAATAGACAATACTTCAAAATACTGCTTACAAAAGACCAGTCTTGTATTCCAAAATACTCCAAATAGACAATACTCCAAAATACTGCTTACAAAACAACAGTCTTGTACTGCAAAATACTCCAAATAGACATAACTCCAAAATACTGCTTACAAAACACCAGTCTTCTACTCCAAAATACTCAAAATAGACAATACTTCAAAATACTGCTTACAAAACACAAGTCTCGTACTTCAAAATATTCCAAATAGACATAACTCCAAAATACTGCTTACAAAACACTAGTCTTGTACTCTAAAATACCCCAAATAAACAATACTTCAAAATACTGCTTACAAAACAACAGTCTTGTACTGCAAAATACTCCAAATAGACAAAACTCCAAAATACTGCTTACAAAACACCAGTCTTGTACTCCAAAATACTCAAAATAGTCAATTCTCCAAAGTACTGCTTACAGAACACAAGTCTCGTACTTAAAAATACTCCAAACAGACATAACTCCAAAATACTGCTTACAAAATAGTCAAAATAGACAATACTCCGAAATACTGCTTAGAAAACACCAGTCTTGTACTCCAAAATACTCCAAATAGACAGTACTTCAAAATACTGCTTACAAAACACCAGTCTTGTACTCCAAAATACTCCAAATAGACAATACTCCAAAATACTGCTTACATAACACAAGTCTCTTACTCCAAAACACTCCGAAAAGTCAATTCTCCAAAATACTGCTTACAAAACACAAGTCTCGTCATTAAAAATACTCCAAATAGACATAACTCCAAAAACCTGCTTACAAAACACAGGTCTTGTACTCCAAACTACTGCTTACAAAACACCAGTCTTGTACTCCAAAATACTGAAAATAGACAATATTCCAAAATAATGCTTACAAAACACCAGTCTTGTACTCCAAAATACTCCAAATAGACAATACTCCAAAATACTGCTTACAAAACACTAATCTTGAACTCCAAAATACTCCAAATAGACAATACTCCAAAATAATGCTTACAAAACACAAGTCTCGTACTCCAAAATACTTCAAACAGACTGCTTACAAAACACAAGTCTCGTACTTCAAAATATTCCAAATAGACATAACTCCAAAATACTGCTTACAAAACACTAGTCTTGTACTCTAAAATACTCCAAATAGACAATACTTCAAAATACTGCTTAGAAAACACAAGTGTCGTACTCCAAACTACTCCAAATAGACAATATTCCAAAATACTGCTTACAAAACACTAGTCGTGTACTCCAAAATAATCCAAATAGACAATACTTCAAAATACTGCTTACAAAAGACCAGTCTTGTATTCCAAAATACTCCAAATAGACAATACTCCAAAATACTGCTTACAAAACACCAGTCTTGTACTCCAAAATACTCAAAATAGTCAATTCTCCAAAGTACTGCTTACAGAACACAAGTCTCGTACTTAAAAATACTCCAAACAGACATAACTCCAAAATACTGCTTACAAAATAGTCAAAATAGACAATACTCCGAAATACTGCTTACAAAACACCAGTCTTGTACTCTAAAATACTCCAAATAGACAGTACTTCAAAATACTGCTTACAAAACACCAGTCTTGTACTCCAAAACACTCCAAATAGACAATACTCCAAAATACTGCTTACAAAACACAAGTCTCTTACTCCAAAACGCTCCGAAAAGTCAATTCTCCAAAATACTGCTTACAAAACACAAGTCTCGTAATTAAAAAATACTCCAAATAGACATAACTCCAAAAACCTGCTTACAAAACACAGGTCTTGTACTCCAAAATACTGCTTACAAAACACCAGTCTTGTACTCCAAAATACTCCAAATAGACAATACTCCAAAATACTGCTTACAAAACACTAATCTTGAACTCCAAAATACTCCAAATAGACAATACTCCAAAATACTGCTTACAAAACACAAGTCTCGTACTCCAAAATACTTCAAATAGACTGCTTACAAAACACAAGTCTCGTACTTCAAAATATTCCAAATAGACATAACTCCAAAATTCTGCTTACAAAACACTAGTCTTGTACTCTAAAATACTCCAAATAGACAATACTTCAAAATACTGCTTACAAAACACAAGTGTCGTACTCCAAACTACTCCAAATAGACAATATTCCAAAATACTGCTTAGAAAACACTAGTCGTGTACTCCAAAATACTCCAAATAGACAATACTTCAAAATACTGCTTACAAAAACCAGTCTTGTATTCCAAAATACTCCAAATAGACAATACTCCAAAATACTGCTTACAAAACAACAGTCTTGTACTGCAAAATACTCCAAATAGACATAACTCCAAAATACTGCTTACAAAACACCAGTCTTGTACTCCAAAATACTCAAAATAGACAATACTTCAAAATACTGCTTACAAAACACAAGTCTCGTACTTCAAAATATTCCAAATAGACATAACTCCAAAATACTGCTTACAAAACACTAGTCTTGTACTCTAAAATACCCCAAATAGACAATACTTCAAATACTGCTTACAAAACAACAGTCTTGTACTGCAAAATACTCCAAATAGACATAACTCCAAAATACTGCTTACAAAACACCAGTCTTGTACTCCAAAATACTCAAAATAGTCAATTCTCCAAAGTACTGCTTACAGAACACAAGTCTCGTACTTAAAAATACTCCAAACAGACATAACTCCAAAATACTGCTTACAAAATAGTCAAAATAGACAATACTCCGAAATACTGCTTACAAAACACCAGTCTTGTACTCTAAAATACTCCAAATAGACAGTACTTCAAAATACTGCTTACAAAACACCAGTCTTGTACTCCAAAACACTCCAAATAGACAATACTCCAAAATACTGCTTACAAAACACAAGTCTCTTACTCCAAAAAGCTCCGAAAAGTCAATTCTCCAAAATACTGCTTACAAAACACAAGTCTCGTAATTAAAAAATACTCCAAATAGACATAACTCCAAAAACCTGCTTACAAAACACAGGTCTTGTACTCCAAAATACTGCTTACAAAACACCAGTCTTGTACTCCAAAATACTCCAAATAGACAATACTCCAAAATACTGCTTACAAAACACTAATCTTGAACTCCAAAATACTCCAAATAGACAATACTCCAAAATACTGCTTACAAAACACAAGTCTCGTACTCCAAAATACTTCAAATAGACTGCTTACAAAACACAAGTCTCGTACTTCAAAATATTCCAAATAGACATAACTCCAAAATTCTGCTTACAAAACACTAGTCTTGTACTCTAAAATACTCCAAATAGACAATACTTCAAAATACTGCTTACAAAACACAAGTGTCGTACTCCAAACTACTCCAAATAGACAATATTCCAAAATACTGCTTAGAAAACACTAGTCGTGTACTCCAAAATACTCCAAATAGACAATACTTCAAAATACTGCTTACAAAAGACCAGTCTTGTATTCCAAAATACTCCAAATAGACAATACTCCAAAATACTGCTTACAAAACAACAGTCTTGTACTGCAAAATACTCCAAATAGACATAAGTCCAAAATACTGCTTACAAAACACCAGTCTTGTACTCCAAAATACTCAAAATAGACAATACTTGAAAATACTGCTTACAAAACACAAGTCTCGTACTTCAAAATATTCCAAATAGACATAACTCCAAAATACTGCTTACAAAACACTAGTCTTGTACTCTAAAATACCCCAAATAGACAATACTTCAAAATAATGCTTACAAAACGCAAGTGTCGTACTCCAAACTACTCCAAATAGACAATATTCCAAAATACTGCTTACAAAACACTAGTCTTGTACTCCAAAATACTCCAAATAGACAATACTTCAAAATACTGCTTACAAAACACCAGTCTTGTACTCCAAAATACTCCAAATAGACAACACTCCAAAATACTTCTTACAAAACAACAGTCTTGCACTGCAAAATACTCTAAATAGACATAACTCCAAAATACTGCTTACAAAACACCAGTCTTGTACTCCAAAATACTCAAAATAGACAATACTTCAAAATACTGCTTACAAAACACAAGTCTCGTACTTCAAAATATTCCAAATAGACAATACTCCAAAATACTGCTTACAAAACACTAGTCTTGAACTCCAAAATACTCAAAATAGACAATACTCCAAAATAATGCTTACAAAACGCAGTCTTGTACTCCAAAAAACTCCAATTAGACAATACCTCAAAATACTGCTTACAAAACGCCAGTCTTGTACTCCAAAATATTCCAAATAGACAATACTCCAAAATACTGCTTACAAAACACCAGTCTTGTACTCCAAAATACTCCAAATAGACAATACTTCAAAATACTGCTTACAAAACACAAGTCTCGTACTCCAAACTACTCCAAATAGACAATATTCCAAAATACTGCGTACAAAACACAAGTCTCGTACTACAAAATACTAAAAATAGACAATACTTCAAAATACTGCTTGCAAAACACAAGTCTCGTACTCCAAACTACTCCAAATAGACAATATTCCAAAATACTGCGTACAAAACACTAGTCTTGTACTACGAAATACTCCAAATAGACAATACTTCAAAATACTGCTCACAAAACATCAGTCTTGTACTCCAAATAGACAATACTCCAAAATAATTCTTACAAAACACAAGTCGTGTACTCCAAAATACTCCAATAATAATAATAATAATTTATTTATAACCCACAAAGTACATTAAACTGTGGAGTAAACACACACAAAAAGAAAAAAACAAGACAAAAAACATAACAACATAAATAACATAGCAGCATAACAACATACAAAATAAGTAAATTACCTCCATTCAAAAAATGGCCAAAGAGGGTCAAAAACACCAATCATTTGCCGAGTTTTAAGACATATATCTTTAGATAAATGTTTCAGTCGCGAGGGCGCATCAACGATGTCAAATTTAGAGACGACTGTATGATTCCGATACCACCGAGGCAGACGCAGTAAATACTTGCAATACTTAAAATATCCTGAGCGTATTTTCTTTGTATCCTTCTTGCGAAGGAGGAAAGCAAAACCAGAAAGATAAAAAACAGCAGGGGCACAAAAACTAGAATAAAGACGGCTTAGTCCATTTCGGTTATACCGACCACGATTTGGTGAAATTTTCGCGTATCCAACCCGCATACTTTTCAACACGCTGGACGTAATAGCGGAGCAAGTAGACGAAAGTGACGTGGAAAAAGAGAGACCCAACCATTTAATACTTGTTGAACATGGTATAGTTGAAGAACCCAAGCAAAGAGGTGATGCTGGTGGAGGACTCCCAAAACACAAAAACTCACATTTGGAGGCATTAACTGAAAGGCCTACTGTGGATAGTGCGGCTGAAAGCCGGTAAAAGTTGGTAATTAGACTATTTTTTGTCCGGCTAAGAAGCAGAACATCATCAGCATATGCAAAGTGACTAATGCCTAAATTATCATTGTAAAAAATTGACGGTTGAAGACGTTGGAGACACGAAGCTAAAACACATTTAAAAATGCTCGGGGATAACACGGCACCTTGCCTAACGCCTTTTTTAACAGGAATATACTCCCCTGCAGTACCATTCCAATTCACCCTAACTGAAGAATTAGCATACCAATACTTAAGCACGGAAACAATAGAAAGGTTAACACCCGAGGCTGCTAGAGAAAACAAAGCATTTGAATGAATTACATTATCAAAAGCACTAGATATGTCAACAGTCAAACAATACAGGGGACTTTTTTGAGCAACAGCTTGTTTCATTAGCCGACCCACAATATGGTGAGCTTGAACACAGCCCATACCTTTTCTAAAACCAAGCTGGAAGGGTGTAAAATTGTACTTGGAGTTAATGGCCGGTAGCAGTACATATTCAAATAGTTTACTAACGATAATTAGAGCAAGCACTGGGGTCCTTACCCCTCTTGACTATGGGAGATATACAACCGGACAAAAAACTATCTGGCACAACGGACTGTGCCAAACACATCTGAAACAATAACTGCAAATGCTTCAGCAGTTCAGGACAGTCATAAGCAAAAAGCTTGAAGCAAAAACCATCACTATCGAGAGACTCAGACTTATTCACTTGCATAAGAGCTCGGAGTATAACACCAGATTCCACCGACAACACTTGAGATTGGTTGATACCAATTGGGAGGATTGAGTTGACAAGCTTTGTAAAATGATTTTGGAGATTAATATTAAATGAAAGCAAAATATTTTTATAATGAGAAACGAAGTCACATAGCCGAAGAGACGAATTAATTGGAGGTGAACACTTAACACTGTTTATAACATGATCCCAGGATTTCTTGTCACAAGGACCATCCCAGGCATTCAGTCTCGCTCTACGCAGGGAATATTTGTACTCTCGTTTGGTTTTCTGTTTTATTTGATGTACTGAACCAGAAGAAGGACGATTACAGGCTATCCATATACGGAGCCAGAACTTAGCTTTTTGTTTAGCTATCTTCACTTTAGGATCAACTTTCCAAAAGGGATTGCGAGTACCCGTTCGCACGCACTCGGAGGGTACAGCTGTTTTAGCGGCAGACTTTAGACAGAACACTATTTGCTGATAATACGAGTTGATATCTATCCGAGTTGAAGTTGTAGATACAGATGTTTGCAATAAGTGGAAAGGCACTTTAATAGATGATAATAACTGGGACAATGTCAATACATAAAGTGGAAATACCAATTTAACTTTGAGAACCACTTGGGAGAGTTACGTTGCACAGAGGTCGCCATGGAGCAAGATAGTTGGCACGTGATTGGTAAATGATCGTCGTCGATTTTAGAGTCTTCCACATGAACTATTGATGAAAGTAGAGTTGAATCTCACACAATTACATGATCAAGGTTGGAAGTAAGACCACCACGATTGTGAATATAAGTAAATAGAAGATCTTTATCAGCAAGATGGAATCCTCCAGGTAGTGAATCGAGAAAGATTTCAGATCGGTCGGAATTAGATAATAAGTCAGTGTTCATGTCGCCGGCGAGAACCCATTTGGTATTTTGTTTTGAAAGGTCGCTAAGTAGTGTTCGTAGGCGATTACATGCTTGTGAAAAACTAGACAATGACTGCACAGTCTTTTTATTACAGGGGAAATAAATGTTTATAAATGCGGTATCACCACATTTTATCGCTAAGATGTTAGCGTCGCTTTGCAATAATATCGGCTGAGTTTTGTGTCTGAAATAGATGGCCAGACCTCCTGATGGTCTACCACGGGTTTTTTGGGCGGCTCTCAAGAAGGTATAATGGGTCCGAGAACGCTTTAGGCTATCAACATTCACCTTAGAGAGAAGGTGCTCCTGTAGAAACACAATATCATTTTCAAGTAGCTCACTTATCAGTAGATCCTTGTCTTTTGTACCATTAATATTAAGGGAAACAAATCTAAACGGAGTTTGAGCATTCATTTATTAGCGTTGTTGAGAGCCGATCGGAGAATTTTGCATTTCAGACTAAAACTTACGTGTTCCATAGTGTAATTTGCACATTTTGGTGAGGCTTGGCAAGGGTTTTCCTTGGAATTCACATGAGGGCCAGAACATCTGGAACACTTGGGATGTGCTAGTGAGCGGGGAAAAGCTCCAATCAGGTGATCAGTACTTTGACAGCGTAAGCATCGACGCGGAATGGGTGGAAAGGGCTTAGCGCGAAAGATTTCATACCCAATACGGATTCCCGACTCCAGAACCGCGTTCAGAGCGGTTTTGTCGATAAACTCGAGGCGAAAAGTGCGAGAATTGCCGACTTGATTAGCACTAATAAGTCCTTCCACTGAGGCCTCTAAATCAGCTCTTGAATAGTTATGGGGTATTTCACGGACAACAGCTAAAGGCTTTTTATCAATTACTTTGGTTTCAACGTTTGGAATGCAGCTAGTAACAGCTTCAGCAAGCGTGTCGGCTGAGCGCTTATCGCGTACCATTACAACCCAGCTTTTGCTGTGTGGCTTAGATTTCAGATTTACGATTCCGTCATGACCATCCAACGTTTCGAGCTTCTTCATGCGAAGGATAGGGTCGCTGAGCTCCGGGGGTGGATTTCTTACAACGACAGCGTAGGAAGGTTTTTTCGTATTTTGAGTAGGGGCTACAAGCTTAGACTGTCCCTCAGTAGCCTTGGACGCAATATCACGCAGCTGTTCAAGGCAAGAATTCACCTTGGCACTGAGGGTACTGAAGGCATTAACAGGGATCATTGGCACTTCATTGGGACATTTGATAACAAAGTCCGGAAGCTTTATGTTCTGGGAATCGCACTTTACAAGCGAAGAAATAATGTCCGAAGCACAGTATAATGCAGCATTGGCTCCTACACGCTTCGATGGGACTTCATTCGGAAAAAGCTTTAAAAAAAGCAATTTACGGGTCTCACAAAGAGAAGAAGACTTTAAGAAATCGGCCATGTACTCTTTTATCGTATCGGGCGAAACTCCTTTAGCAAGATTTTTCTGTACAAAGCACAGGATAGGATTGTAGAAAAGTTCATCTTCGCACCAATTACCAGTTCCCATTTTCTCTAGATTGAAGGTTCACTCGCGAGAGAAGTAAGGGAAGCGTTGGAAGCTGCCTACCTTGTCCCCGCAATTTAAGGGACAAGCCCGGCGGGTACCACGGCTCTTGCAAACAGCTCTCCCCCACCCTTCTGCTTGCTTTTCTCCTTTATCGTAACGGAATCGTCCAAACGATGAAAAAGTTTGAGAAAACCCAAAACAAGCAAATCCTTTCTCTCGTCAACTCTATCGCAGCGTTATTTCCTTTAACTATTTGCGCAATCCAATTAGATTCAGAGTTAAATTAAATCACTTAGTCCAAGTTTCTGCAGTTAATAAATCACTAGATCCCAAGGGAATTTATAATAAGTAGCAAAAGTGTCAGTACCAGGTAAAAAGGTAATCCGATCATAAATGTCTTTGGGGAAATCACACAGGTTGAGCCTTGCTTTATTAAAAGGTTAATATCCAAAAACAAGGTGTTCACGCAACGAATTCGTAATCAATACAGTCTTGTACTCCAAAATACTCAAAATAGACAATAACTCAAAATAGACAATACTCCAAAATAATGCTTACTAAACCCAGTCTTGTACTCCAAAATACTCCAAATAGACAATATTCCAAAATACTGCTTACAAAACACCAATCTTGTACTCCAAAATACTCCAAATAGACAATACTCCAAAATACTGCTTACAAAACACCAGTCTTGAACTCCAAAATACTCCAAATACACGATACTCTAAAATACTGCTTACAAAACACCGGTCTTGTACTCGAAATAGACAATACTCCAAAATAATGCTTACAAAACACAAGTCTCGTGCTCCAAAACACTCCAAATAGTCAATTCTCCAAAATACTGCTTACAGAACACA
This sequence comes from Artemia franciscana, assembly GCF_032884065.1. Taxonomy (NCBI): domain Eukaryota; kingdom Metazoa; phylum Arthropoda; class Branchiopoda; order Anostraca; family Artemiidae; genus Artemia; species Artemia franciscana. Next base: position 5,035,635 of record NC_088869.1, on the reverse strand, counting down.
AGTCTCGTACTTAAAAATACTCCAAATAGACATAACTCCAAAATACTACTTACAAAACACCAGTCTTGTATTCCAAAATACTCCAAATGGACATAACTCCAAAATACTGCTTACTAAACCCCAGTCTGGTACTCCAAAATGCTCAAAATAGACAATACTCCAAAATAATGTTTACAAAACCCAGTCTTGTACTCCAAAATACTCCAAATAGATATAACTCCAAAATACTGCTTATAAAACAACAGACTTTTACTCCAAAATACTCAAAACAGACAATACTCCAAAATAATGCTTACAAAACCCAATCTTGTACTCCAAAATACTCCAAATAGACAATACTCCAAAATACTTCTTACAAAACAACAGTCTTGTACTGCAAAATACTCCAAAAAGACAATACTCCAAAATACTGCTTACAAAACACCGGTCTTGTACCAGTATTGCAACAAAAGATCCTGTTTTATTTTTTAACATCGTAAAGATCACTTTTAAAAGCAAAAGTCCCTACCTATTTAGAAATTGGTCATTGTTTTCCGCTTTGACAAATACAAATTTCAACTAGGCATGATATTAGCTCCTCCCTTTTTTTTACTTGGTTAAGATTGATGTTGGTTTTCTATGCCTTTATAGATAAGTTGAGGAAAAATATAATTGTCTTCAGAATTTTGCGAAAAAACCTGCAGTCCAAGACGACTGATTTTAACGTTTGAAATCCAGGTAATTTTCAGAATATATCCATGGACACCCTCAAGATGGGTGGGGACGATGGTAGACCTAGCCTTCATACCTCCTGGAAGGATAAAAATCATACATAAAACAAAAATAAAATTCAAATGCTAAGACATACGAAACTTTTCCAGCTCAAATCTTAGCTTAATCACCACCCCCCCCTAAAGATGCTGCAATCCCCTGAAAAAACTGCAGTTGTCACCACAGCTCTATATCGAAAAATTTGATATTTAAATACCATAAGTTGAATAAAAAGAACATATGTTAAAGCTAAACCCTTTTTTTTTTACATCCACACTCAACATGGAACAAATTCTTATGTTTGGTTACACTTAGAGTACAGAAGAAGCGTTCGAGCTTAGAAACACTTATCAACACTTACTGACGCTTATCATACAAAACACATATCATACACATACAAACACAAAACACAACACTTATTAGCACTTATCACTTAAAACAGTAGATACTTACCCTAATAATAGTAATGTTTTCATTGGAAAGCTATACTCCATCAATGAGACACTGCTAGAGGCTTGCTCTGCTCCAACTACGATATAGCCATCCTTCTTCATATATTCAATATAAGACGGTATTTCATGTACTTTCACCTGAGAATAATCAACGTAGTAAAAAAAAAAATTAATAAGATAATAATAGGCAAAAACGAAGCTGATAAAGAAAGCTATTTAAAATAGAATGAGCAACCATGCTAGAAATGTTCGTTCTTTCAAATCAGTTGTGAGTATTTTACATTCTTTTTGCCTAGAATTACCTTGCTACACAGAATCTCATTGAAGGGGGGGGGGGGGGGGTTAATTTTGGGTCCAGTTAAAAAACAAAAACGCAAAGAAAAAAAGTAAAAAAACAAGTAAAAGAAAGAACTAGTTATGATTAAAATATTTTTGGAATGATGGAAACTTTTTTTTAATACAATAATTTTAGAATAAGTGATGAGGGTTAAAACTCTATTCCTCATGAAAAATTTCATTTCAGGCGACGCAGTAGACGTACAGCTTACCGTCTTTAAATGACTAAGATAAGAAAAAGGTTACTGACAAAGGTTATAAACTCAACTTCAAAAAGTAAAAACAGTAAATCAGCCTGCCAAATGTACTGTTTTATAAACTGAATACAATATGGTTCTTCATATCTTTTAACTTTAAATATCTTTTAACACATGTTTTCGTATTCTATAATAGACCAAGCAGTTTTATTTTAATCGGGAAAACCAATCGTTAGATTTTTTTTTTGGGGGGGGGGGTTGAAATTCTTTTTCACGTTAATCATTCTCGGGAGGGATCTTTATAGAGTATCATACCAAATAAGGATCACAATTCAGGTAAACTTTCGTCAAAGATCCCTTCCACCATCTACCGGTTGTAATTTTGTTCAGGCTCATGAGCCACCTATAAATTTAAGACATATTCAATACATACAAAAGAAATCTGACATTAATAATAATAATAATAATTTGTTTACAATCCACTTTTATACAAAAATAGCGGAGAAAATTACACTAAAAAGGAAGAAAAATCAAATACTCAGAAACATAGATAACTTTAACCTTAATCACAGACAAAAACACACGGATAATATTATGGTTTTGGCCTAGGGGCACAAAGGCATGTCTTGATAACTTAGCACTAAGCAACTAAAACGACTTTCAGTAACACCGTACTTCTCAATAATGCGTGTATTACGATGTGAAGTGGGTAGGTAGAGTAAAAATGTGCAACGTCGAAAATAAGCAATACGGAACTGGCTCAAATCATTCTTATTCAATAACGAATGCATTCCACTTTAAAACAAGACAGAATGGCCACAATATATGGAATAGATTTTAGCTAAAGCTCGGCGTGAATATTTTCCAGGGTTAAGTATAATTTTCGCATACCCAATCTTCAACTTTTCTTTAACTTCCTTTAGAGCATGAAGTCGCAAAAAAAGGGAGTGTAGAACAAATATTAGTCCTAATCACAGCAAACTCGCAACATTGGAAATTACTGAGGATCCAGAGGACAACTTATGAGCTGATGATATGGGGTTGACAGCAAAATATTAGCATTTACCAACATTCAAAAACAGACAAACATCCCGAAACATCATAGAAATACGTTGCAGAGATAATGCCAAAATAGACTTGGTTCAGCTTAAAACTAGCTGGTCATCCGCGTACGCAATATAAGACACATCAGATAAATTAAAAAAATACGAAGGGTTGATTCCTAATAACATATTTTAAATACAGCCATTAAATAGATGAGGTGATAGTGCCCAATATATGTGTGCTGGTTCGTCAATGGCGTCACCAGTTAAAGCAGTGACTATCCTGACAGTTTTCTGTGCCATCAATATGTAAATTAAGTACAGGAAAGATACTTTATTTGACCTTTCTTCACCCCTGTATACGGTGGCGCTATCTACTTTTTCGAACTTGGTGACTTTTAATCTTCTGACGAAGCCACCAGATGCTGCTTCCGTCCCTTTTTTAGATGTCAGCACTGTTCACAGTAGAGCTACTTCTACGCACGAACCGCCACGCAAGCCGAGTGATATTTTCTTCTTTTTTTTTGTGTTAGTTTGTTATTTAGCATAGTGAAGCAACGCAAATTAGCTGTTAGCTACGATGTTGTTTAAATAAACCTATCTCTCTCTCTCTCTCTCTCTCTCTCTCTCTCTCTCTCTCTCTCTCTCTCTCTCTCTCTCTCTCTCTCTCTCTCTCTCTCTCTCTCTCTCTCTCTCTCTCTCTCTCTCTCTCTCTCTCTCTCTCCACCCTGTCGTACCCCAGATTGAACTGGTATATTGCCGTAGTAACCTGTACCAGATTTTAAATGAAGACACGAATTACTAGACCAAAATTTAAGTACATGTATGACAGAAGGGCTCACTCCAAACTCTGAAAAAGAACACCACACTTGTGCATTGCCAATAATATCGAAAGCTTTAGACAAATTCAAAGCGCAAATATTTAATTCATAACCTTTAGACTGGGCATCATAAAGAATTGAAGCCAAAACCTTCTGCGCATGTTGGCATTCACTACGAGGTTGAAACCCAAATTGATTTGAGTCTTTCGCAGTTCGTTCAATAATAAATGGGAGCAGAACATATCCAAAAATCTTACTTATATTGCAGGCAACAGTGCTGGGCTTGCATGAACTGCAATTGGAGTCTCTTCCATGTTGAAGAATAGAAATTACCGTCCCGCAAAGGAAGGAATCAGGCACCATTGACAAACATAAACAAAATAGTAACTGGAACTGAGCAACTAGCACCGGACAATCACAACGTAAATGATGAGCGCTAATCCGATCAAGGTCACTGCATTTAGACTTGAGTTGAAGCATACAATTAACAATACTTTTCGTATGAACAGTAATAACATGACGTTGCAAAACTTTAGATGGCAAAAATTTAGAAAGTAAGCACTGAAATGATAATGAATACTATGCTTAATCTTTCAAAAAATATCTTTATAAGGCCTAGGACAAGACGAACTTGGGTTAACTTGCATGGTCCTTAATGGATCAAATTTAGACGTATTAATGACTTTTTTCCATTGTACTGAACTTTTTGAGAATTCAGCACCATTATATCGAGTCAAACGAAGATACCGTTTAAACACCACTTTTGTCTTACTTTTTATATCAAAACTTGGCCTCCCAAGGGCCGCCCACACGCAATCCAGATGCGGGATATTTGACAGCTTTAAAACCCAAGTCTTCTTTCCAAAATGGACTTCTAGTTGCGAGTTTAACCCGGACAAGGGGGTCAGCCACATCTTTAGCTTGTTTCATACACTCAACTAAGCGAAGGTAATAAACATTCAGTTGCACTCAGGATTTTGGCGAAAAAAAACTCGTGCAAAGTAGATTAAAAGCGATCTTAACACAGGACCACAGAGCTACTAGGAGAAAAAATATATAAGGAGCAATTGGCTTTGCTCCACTCTCGTGTCATACGCAACTCACCACTCAGCACAGGGATTATTAGATGGATCAGCGGTTAATGTCACAGTAAGGGAGAGGGAAAGGTGATGAAAATCGCGTTCTTCTTCGTCAGCATGAACGATAGACCAGGGAACATCGGCGGAGCAGATACTACTACTACTAACGACTCACCGCAGCACCAAGCCGCCAGAGGACAACACAGCTACGAACGCTCCTCTTCCATCCTAATCTATTCAAAGCCTCCCTCTTTTCAACCTCCCAGAAAGTTCCCATTTCCTTTAAATTTTTCTTCATGACGTCCTCCCACCCCAGAAGAGGACGAACTGCTATACTTTTAGCCCTAGACACTTGGGCAAACAGGACAATCTTCGGCAATCTGTCATCCTTCATCCTCAGAACTTGCCCTAGCCATGTCAAAATTTCTTTCATTACAAGCCTGGAAAGCGGGATTGAGCCATATTTTTGTACAGCCTAACGCTTGAAATATGGCCAGTCAGCCGGGTACCCAGAACAACCCGTAGGCAATTTCTCTAGAAAATATCTAGCAAATCTTCATCAGGTTTTGGGAGCGCCTATGCTACAGAGCCATATTTGACCACTGTCATCAATTTAGCTACAAATATTCTAATCCTGGTTTGCAGACTTATCTTCCTATTCAAAACTCATCTCTTTACTCCGTGCCATAAAGTTCTAGTTTAGAGACGAATTTTCTGAAAGGTCTTTTTTTAGATATTGAGCAGGAACCTAAAACTTTTTTAAACGTACCAGTATTTCAGCTCTTAAGTCAGAAAAACAGCTTATGCAGAAGATATTAAATAAAAACAAGAGCTAAGAGCTCATATGGCACTTGTGACGAGGCAAGAAGAGCTAAGAGCCAAGAGCTCACATGGTATGAGCTCAAAAAAATTCTAAAAATCAATAGATTGATTTAAAAGGAAAATCAGTGGCTTAGTGCCGGTCAGGATTTAAAATAAGAGCTCTGAGTCACGATGTCCTTCTAAATATCAAAATTCATTAAGATCAGATCACCCACTCGTAAGTTATAAATACCTCATTTTTTCTAATTTTTTCTCTCCCTTTAGCCCCCCACATGGTCGAATTTGGGAAAATGACTTTATCAAGTCAATTTGTGCAGCTCCCTGACACGCCTACCAATTTTCATCGTCCTAGTGCGTCCAGAAGCACCAAACTCGCCAAATCACTGAACCCCTCCCCCCAACTCCCCCAAAGAAAGCGAATCCAGTACGGTTACGTCAATCACGTATCAAGGATATTTGCTTATTCTACCCACCAAGCTTCATCCCGATTCTTCCACTCCAAGCGTTTTCAAAGATTTCCCCCTCCAGCTCCCCCCAATGTTAACAGATCTCGTCGGGATTTGAAACAAGAGCTCTGAGACATGAATTCCTTCTAAATATCAAACTTCATTAAGATCCGGTCACCCGTTCTTAAGTTTTCCAAATTAACACCCCCCAGCTCCTCCAAAGAGAATGGATCCGTTCAAATTATGTCAATTACGTATCCAGAACTTGTGCTTATTGTTCCCATCAAGTTTCATCCCGATCTCTCCACTCTTAGCGTTTTCCAAGATTTCTGTTTCCCTCCTCCAACCCCCTATGTCCCCGGATCCTATTCGAGTCGAAAATGGAGCATCTGAGACATACGATCCTTCTATATATATATCAAGTTTCATTAAGATCCGGTCACCTATTCGTAAGATAAAAATACCCCAATTTTCACGTTTTCCAAGAATTCCTGTTTTCCCCTCCAACCCCCCAATGTCACAGGATCTGGTCAGAATTTAAAATTAGAGCTTTAAAGCACAAGATTCTTCTAAATATCAAATTTCATTAAGATCTGGTGACCCGTTCGTAAGTTACAAATACCTCATTTTTCGGAATTACCTCCCCCCCAACTCCACCAAAGAGAGCAAATCCGGTCCGGTTATGTCATTCACGTATCTTAGACAGGTTTTTATTCTTCCCATCCAGTTTCATCCTGATCTCTCCTCTTTGAGTATTTTCTAAGATTTCCGGCCCCCTCCCCAGCTGCCCCCCCCAATGACGCTGGACCCAGTTGAGATTTAAAATAAGAGATCTGAGTTATGAGGTCCTTCTAAATATGAAGCTTCATGAAGTCACTCATTCGTAAGTTAAAAATACGTCATTTTTCTAATTTTTCAGAATTAACCCCCCTCCCAACTACCCCAAAGAGAGTGGATCCGTTCCGGTTAGGTCAATCATGTATCTAGGATTTGTCCTTATTTTTCCCACCAAATTTCATCCCGATCCCTTCACTCTAAGTGTTTTCCAAGATTTTAGGTTTCCCCCTCCCAACTCCCCCAATCTCACCAGATCCGATCGGGGTTTCAAATAATAGCTCTGAGACAAAACATCCTTCCAAACATCAAATTTCAATAAGATCTGATCAACCGTTCGTAAGTTAAAAATGCTTCATTTTTTCTATTTTTCTGAATTAACCCCCCCCCCCCCCCAGATGGTCAAATCGGGAAATTTCAAATTTAATTTCGAATTTAATCTGGTCCGGTCCCTGATACGCCTGCCAAATTTCATCGTCCTAGCTTACCTGGAAGTGCCAAAAGTAGCAAAACCAGGACCGACAGACCGACAGAATTTGCGATTGCTATATGTCACTTGGTTAATACCAAGTGCCATAAAAAATCGAGTATTGGTGAAGACCCAATAAAAATTTTGGCCTAAAATCAGACAACTATACACGTTTTCTCTCTTTTAGGGTTTCTTACTTAGGATACAAAAAACAACAATAAAAAAACTATAGTCGGTGAGCCATAGAAAAAAAAAATGTAGGTTTGGGCAAAGTAGCAACGACTTATCTTTGAAGTCATACGTCATAAGGATTTTAATGCCATTCCTTATAGATAGATATAACTGAGTCTACTCGACATACATATACATTTATTCCATTAAAGGCATCCCAAATAGGCCAAAAAACTAAAAGAGTACAAACTCAAATTACAAAAAAGAAGAAAAACGACAGGCAAATTATACGCAAAATACAGACAATTATTGTAAAAAATAAGTGACCCCTTACTTGCCAGGTAATAAATTGAAAGCTTACCTCCTTTAATGGTACCCACTTCTCGGATGAAACACTAAGTGCTGAGAATTGTTTATCTTCGGTAAAATGAAAGCTTTGAAGCACATATTCACTCGCCCCCAAGACTTCACATGTTCTACAAAGTCCTCCTAAATTTGTTGGTTTGTCTATCAATGAAGCGACGACAACAAGCCCACCAATTTGGGGCTTTTTCTAAAAAAATTAAAATACAGTATATATGTTGCCAGTGATTCCCCTTTATTGGACCTTTTTTTTTATTATAGAATGGGTATTATCAAGAATTTCTCCATTTCGCTTCTCTTTTTCATTTAGAAGTAGTACAATAATGCATTATCCACACTGCCTTGCCATATCAAACAAACACAAAGTACAAGCAACAGGAATTTTTTTTCCTTCTTTTTTCTAAGACAGTGGAATTCAATTCAATGGATATTTCGGCTCTCTGTCCAAGGACCGTCTTCAGCACAACACCAGATATATATATATATATATATATATATATATATATATATATATATATATATATATATATATATATATATATATATATATATATATATATATATGAGATATATATATATATGAGATATATATATATATATATATATATATATATATATATATATATATATATATATATATATATATATATATATATATGAGAATATATATATATATATATATATATATATATATATATATATATATATATATATATATATATATATATATATATATATATATATATATATATATATATATATATAACGAAAAGAGAAATCATCAATGCAACAGCACAAACACAGCACAAGAAAGAAACAAAGGAGATAGAAGGAGAAAGGGAAAACTGTTTTCCTAAATTAGTGATTAGTATAGACCAGCACTTGAATGAGGCCTTAACCCTACTCATCCATACAACCGCATAGGTCAAACAGCATAGTCATACACAATCAACCATAAAGAATAATCCATGGACAGGCAGTCATGTCAATAAGTATAAGTCGTCATTTACCAAACAATAGAAACAATAAAGACAAATAATTCAGAGGCAACAACCCAACACAAGGGCTCATCAGGAGAATACACTTGCCTATAGGGTTTCGGCACTTTAAATTCTCTACCCAGTCAAGTGTTGTGCCTACCACAGAATATCCATGACATCCCCGTGTCAGGTATCACCCCCAAAATACATGCCTATGAAAAAACCCAGCAAATGTAGAACAATCAAGTAACACCAGAACAAACTTATCCTGTTAATATATTCCTCTTTTTAGCAACAATAGGTAAACTAAATGTGATAAATTTTACCAAATCACAAATATTAACACTTTGCAAAAAACCTGAATGAACTAAACAATTATAGAATTCATTACCATGTGGCTATTTTATATATATATATATATATATATATATATATATATATATATATATATATATATATATATATATATATATATATATATATATATATATATGTATATAAATATATATAAACTTACATTAAAATGTGAGAATTAAAATTAATAATGTTTTAAAAAACTTTTTAAAACAGCCCTAGCATCCTTACTTCAACGAAGTTCAACCAGGACTCACATTTGAAATATATATATATATTATATATATATATATATATATATATATATATATATATATATATATATATATATATATATATATATATATATATCAAACAGTTCGTGGTAACGAACTGTAGTAAGGAGCGCCCTGGCTCAATAGTAACCAAAACTCTAAAAAACGGAATTTTTATAACAATAGTTACATCAAAGGAATCGCATTTTAATGCTGATTTTAAATATATAAGTTTCATTAAGTTTAGACTTACCCATCAAAAGTTAGGAGCCTGAGAAAATTTGCCTTATTTTAGAAAATAGGGAAAAACACCCCCTAAAGGTCATAGAATCTTAACGAAAATCACACAATGAGATTCATCGCATCAGAGTATTGTAGAAGTTTCAAGCTCCTATCTACAAAATGTGGAATTTTGTATTTTTTTTTACCAAAAGGCAGATCACGGATGCGTGTTTATTTGTTTGTTTGTTTGTTTTTTCCATGGGTGATCGTATCGACCCTGTAGTCCTAGAATGTTGCGAGAGGGCTCATTCTAACGGAAATGAAAAGTTACTCCCCCACAGTCCTCGTGGGAAGGGCTACAAGTTACAAACTTTGATCAGTGCTTACATATAGTAATGGTTATTTGGAAGTGTACAGACATTTTCAGGGGGATTTTTCAGTTGGGGGGGGGGTCGAAAAGAAGGGGATATGTTAAGGGAACTTTCCTTGGAGGAATTTATCATGGGGGAAGAAAATTTTCATGAAGGGAGCGCAGGATATCCAAGCATTATTTAAAAAAAAAACAATGAAAAAACAAATATGAAAAAGTTTTTTCAACTGAAGGTAAGGAGCATTATTAAAAACACTTAAAAAGAACAGAAATTATTGCGCATATGATGTGATTACCTCCTCCTAATACCTCACTCTTTACGCTAAAGTATTTTTTAGTAATTTCAACTATTTATTCCACGGCTTTTGTGATTCAGGGGTCATTTTTAAGAAATTGGGACAAAATTTAAGCTTTAGTGTAAAGAGCGAGGTACTGACGAGGGGGCGAACCCCCTCATATACGTAATAAAAACATGAGATTACAGAAGTTTGTTACGTAAGCTAATTTATAAGTTACGTATATCTTTTACTAATAAAAACATTCGTAAAAAATTAAAAGTTCTAGTTGCCTTTCTAAGTAACCAAAACACTGGAGGGCAACTAGGCCTCCTCTCCCGCTCCTTTTTTTCTCAAAACCGTTCGATCAAAACTATGAGAAACCCATTTAGCCAAAAAAAAATAAAAAAATATGCAAATTTCGTTTTAATTATTCATCTTCGGAGAGCCAAAATCAAAACATGCATTGATTCAAAAACGTTCAGAAATTAAATTTAAAAAAAACAAGTTTTTTTAACGGAAAGTAAGGAGCAACATTAAAAATTAAAACGAACAGAAATTACTTAGTATGTGAAAGTGGCTGCTTCCCCACCAACGCCCCGCTCTTTACGTTAAAGGTTTTTACTGTTTTAAAAAGTAGATTTAAGAGAACGAGTTAAACTTTAACGTACAGAGCGGGGCGTTGATGAGCAAGCAGCCACTTCCACATTTCTGTAATTTCTGTTCGTTTTAAGTTTTAATGTCGCTCCTTACTTTCCGTTAAAAAACAACTTGTTTTTTTATTTAATAGCAACAGAGAACGATGGTAATATGTTTATTGCTAACAGGTACATACAAACTGTTAAGCCTTTGTTTTACATTGTTGATGTTTTAGAGTCATTAATTCCATGGAATCATGGCAAGAATCCCGACAACAAAAAATTAATACCTTAAGAGACACAAAAATGTTTGCCATCAAACGCCAAATAAGATTTTTAGAAGCAAGTTTTATGAGATAAATTCTAAAACCGCTTTAGAAAATAATTCAATTAAAAACGAGGTCTTATTTTTATTCGATGTTTTATTTGACGCAGCATAATAAGCATGGTTCTTAATTGGCTGGTTCATTGGCCTATTTGTCCTTAAAACACAAAAACATGCGGCTTTAAACCATAAAAGTCTAGAAACGTTTCCAAATAGATGGCTAACAAAACCCGAAATGAATCTTATTTTCAAATTTTCTGCAATGCACATTCTATGAGCTAGCCCACATTGGCCAATGAACGCTCCCTTTAGGTAATATTTATATATTATTATTATTTATATGTATTATTGTTATATAAACATTATTTATATATGTCATAGAAAACCAGTGACACAGAAAAATAATTCAGTTTTAAAATATGAAGCCAAAATTTTTCCCAAACAGCAAGTTAATGAAAAAGCACTTAATGTTAACAGTTTTTTTTTGTCATGAATAAGAAGGGGAAAATACTTCCATTTTAGTATTCTCTAAGGACAGGTTAGGTACACAAGTTTTGAATCTCTAAAAGTTACTAAGGTCCTCAAGGGGGATGCTTAGGGAATTTTATGTTGTAATAGAAACTGAACTACTTTACCATCTTTCTTTTACGAAAACAGGGTACTGTCATAGTTTTTTCTTCTTGGAAATCACCTTGGAAAATGAAAAAGCCGTTATTAGAACAAATATTTAAGAGAATGAATTAGAACTTAATTGAGACTAAAGAAGAAAAGACTATGCAAAACATGATATAAAAGGTGGAAAATAAACTAGGCTAAAGACAAAAGGAGTTATCCCCTTTACGATTTCACCTGACAGTAATATAAATGAAAATAATGGAAATGAGCTGGTGTATCCTGGCAAATATTTGTGTCAAAAAATATTGTATCCAGGCTACACATTGGTAACGTCTACTATTCTTTAGAGTCCTCTGTGTTAGACAGCTTTATGTTCAAGGGGATTAAAGTAACATGCTCTTGTAAAATCCTTTATTTAAATAAATCATACAATAAAATTGAATAATCCAACCAAGGAGTAGGGCTTGTCCTTAGGTGGGAGATATATTAATTAAAATAACTTAAAAAAGGAGAAGAGATAGTTCCTGCATAAAATTAAATAATCCAACCAAGGAGTAGAGCTTGGTGGTGGGAGAGATATTAATTAAAATAACTTAAAAAAAGGAGAAGAGATAGTTCCTGCAGTCCAGACGTGAAACCAAACCATAATAAGTATATTCAAAATCAAACTATAAAACCTTTAAGAAATCTGATATATCAAAAACTTATAATTTGAATATAATATTAATCAAATCTTTTTCTCAAAATAAACCAATTTACTCTATATTTGTCCCATTATCAAATTTATTTAAAGCTTTGACCCTTATAAATAAAGAAGACAACCCAAAGAGTGCGAAGACTATCCTTCAGGAGAGTATGTTCAGAATGGAAATCCTACCTAGTAGGAAAACCCCCATCCATAGGTGAATTTTTTTTTTTATCTTTTTTTATAGTCCTAAAGAATATTAAGAAAATTTATTCCTTTGGGCTTAACCATGATCGGTCCTTTCAAAATCTTAGCCGTTACAATACAATATCAGGATAGGTTAAACTTTGAAGAGTTATTTTAAAACCTAAATGCTATAAATAATATTTTTATTCCACATAATAGCGAAGCACCCCCCCCCCTACAGAGGAAGAAAAATCTTGACAGCTGTTCCGTCATGAAAAAACTCGTTTAATTAGGTTAGATGCTAAACACTCATGTGAAACTACAACCCTTCGTAGTATCTTTAACATATTGGTAGGTAGACAAAGTTCCAGCCTTTGAAGGGATATGAGGGGTACGATGAAATCTATCTGTTGGACATGATACTTTTAAACATGTATTCCCCCCCCCCCCGAAATTCCAAATTCTCCAAGGTAACCATTCTTTATCCCACACTGGTTATCGATATGAATGTATATTTTTCTAATTGGAGATTACCTTGGCAACATTGGCCATTGCTTCTAAGTCAGGAAGAATTGACTTCCACGGCGTTATCTTCTTCTGTATATTAAAATGTAGATCGGATTCACTATTGTCCAAACCTGGTAGAGGCATACCTGCAATATATTAATAAATTGCAATATAAAACGAAATGTAATATTAATATATTATTAGTATAAGGATCGCCACATTCACCTTTAAAATATACATTTTAAAATTATTCCATTAAAATTTTTATATCATAAAGCGTAAAATATCAAATATTGTCTGCTTCCTTTAGAGTTTTAGGTGAATTTTATCAGAAAAAAAGTCTTAATTGCCACATTGTTAAATGAACAGAAATTTGAAACTAGCAATTCGTGGAAACATATTAATTGGGTAGCAAATCTATCAGTGGGTTGAACCCTCATATGTAATTCAATGGGGCTTTTATATGCAAATAAAAGAAAACATTTTTTATTAGAACTGTTGATTTTCCATCAATGAGCCCTGTACCTAGGATCTCTGTCACCATTAAAAAAAAAAAAAAAAAAAAAAAAAACTCGTCCGTGATGTTTCTTCTACCAAAAAATGAAAAATTCCTCATTTTGTATGTATTACCCTGGCAACTTTACGATATGGATCTCTGATCTGCTGAATCTGATGGTGACTTTAATATTGTCAGCAATGATTATCTGTCTGCCCAGGATTGTTAGTAAAATTATTATTATGTTACTAAACAGCCTTAGAGCACACCGTTCACGGTTTTTGAAAGTGTTAGAATTAAAAACGCGATTTGATAATGGCACCCTTTCTAATCCAATTTTTTGAAAACGATAGAGAGCTCCAAATTAGTCAGTATTTAATATGGATAAGCTATAATGATTCTAATCGAAAAGTATTTTTTTTTTTATTAGTTCAAATAGGTAAAATTCAAACTCTGACATTTATTCTTTTGACATATAGTCTTCTGCAGTATTTAAATTGGCGCGAGTACCTTCTAGTGTACTCCAGGGTGCCTAAAATCGCTCCTTATTATGAAATATAGAGTTAACTGTCCGGTATAAATAACTCGAGCTTACATTATTTATTTTAATCGTCACAATTTATGATAAACGTTGTCTTAAGATTTTTTTTATGGAGCTAAACGATTTGTAAGGTGAGCTGTTTCTATGTGAAAGTTTTATTTTCATAAGCTTACACCTGCCCTTTTCTCCGGAACACCAGCATCATCAGCGACGATAAATTTCGTCAAAAGTGGTTTCAGACAGTGGATTTGCATAAGTGTTAACCAGTCATGAATAAAAGAAAAAAAAATACGGTTTTGGGGCAATTTTGATGTGTTTGTACCAAATATTAAATATGAAAACTAAATCAAACAATTCGTGGTAACGAACTATAATAAGGAGCGACCCGGCTAAATAGTAACCGAAACTCTAAAAATTTTGATACCAATATACACATCAAAAGAATCAGATTTTTATGCTGATTTTAAATATATAAGTTTCATCAAATTTAGTCTTACCCATCAAAACTCAAGAGCTCAAGAATATTTGACTTATTTTCAAACTAAGGGGGAAAATCCTCCGAAAAGTCATAAAATCTTCATGAAAATAACACCATCAGATTCAACGTATCAGAGAACCCTACTGTTGAAGTTTCTATCATAAAATATAGGAGGTCTCCTATCTACAAAAATGTGGAATTTTGTATTTTTTTTTCAGAAGAAAGATAACGGATACGTGCTTATTTGCTATTTTTTCTTTTCCCCAGGGGTGATCGTAACGATCCAGTGGTCCCAGAATGTCGCTAGAAGGCTAATTCTAACGAGATTTAAAGGTTATAGTGCCCTTTTTAAGTGACCAAAAAACTGGAGGGCAACTAGGCTCTCTCCCACGCTCATTTTTTTCCCAAAGTCACCAAATCAAAATTTTGAGATAGTCGTTTTTTCTTAGCATAGTCGAAAAATCTAATGACTATGTCTTTGAGGACAACTTAATCCCCACAATCCCCGGGGGAAGGGCTACAAGTAATGAAATTTGCCCATTGTTTACATGTAGTATTAGTTATTGGGAAGTATTCAGACGTTTTTAGGAGCGATTTTTCTAGTAATAGGGGGGGGGGCGGAGTCGGGGGCTACGTAGGATGATCTTTTGATCTTTCCATGGAGGAATTGATCATGAGGGAAGAGAATTTCCGTGAAGGGGGAGCTGGATTTTCCAACATTATTTAAAAAACAATGCGAGATTAAAAAAAAAACAAGTTTTTTCAACTGAAAGTATGGAGCAACATTGAAACTTTAAACGAACAGAGATTTTTACGCATATGAGGGGATTCTTCCCCTCCTGAATACCTCACTCTTTTACGTTTAACGTAAAAGACGTTTAAGTATTTTCAGTAATTTCAAAAGAGCTGTGTATTCTAATTAAACGGCCTTTGTGATTCAGAGGTCACTCAAAGAATTGGAACAAAATTCAAACTTTAGAGTAAAGAGCGAGGTATTGACGAGAGGACGAACCCCTCTCATATACGCAATAAAAATATACGAATATAGAAGTTCGTTACGTAAGTTAATTCGCAAGTTACGTATATTTATTACTAATAAAAGCCTTCGTAAATAAAACTAAAAGAAAGCTATTTAGCCAAACAAAAAAGTAAAATTAATATGCGAATTTCGTTCAAATCATTCATGTACGGTGAGCCGAAATTGCAAATTGCAACAAAAAAAACAAGTTTTTTTTTACTGAAAGTAAGGAGCGACATTAAAACTTAAAGCGAACAGAAATCATTCCGTGTATGAAAGGGGCTCTCCCCTTCTCAAAGCCCCGCTCTTTACGCTAAAGTTTGACTCTTTTTCACAAGTCTACTTTTTAAAACCATAAAAAACTAGAGCGGGGCGTTGAGGAGGGTACAGCCCCTTTCATATACGGAATAACTTCTGTCCGTGTTAAGTTTTAATGTCGCTCCTTACTTTCAGTTAAAAAACTTGTTTTTTTATTTAATTTGTTTTAAGGCCAACCTGGCTATGCTTTATGTACGAATAAAAAAAAACAAAACAAGTTTTATTAACTGAAAGTAAGGGGAGCAACATTTAAACTTAAAACGAACAGAAATTAATCCGTATATGAAAGGGGCTGTCCCCTCCTCAACGCCTCGCTCTTTCCGCTAAGGTTTGACTCTTTCTTACAACTCTACTTTTTAAAACAATTAAAAAACTTTAGCGTAAAGAGCAAATTTTTTTTCAACTGGAAGTAATGAGCAGCATTACAACTTAAAACGAACAGAAAATATCACATACATAAGAGGGTTCGTCTCCTCCACAATACCTTGCTCTTTACGCTAAAGTATTTTTAGTAATTTCAACTATTTATTCTACGGCCTTTGTGATTCAGGGGTCATTCTTAAAGATTTAAGACAAAAATCAAGCTTTAGTGTAAAGAGCGAGGTATTGACGAGGGGATAAACCCCCTCATATACGTAATAAAAATACACAAATATAGAGGTTCGTTACGTAAGTTAATTCGTAAGGTACGTAAAAAAATCTAGTTGCATTTTTAAGTAACTAAAAATTGGAGGGCAACTATGCCTCCTCCTCCTCCCCTTTTTTGTCAAAATCGTCCGATCAAAACTATGAGAAAGCCATTTAGCAAAAAAATAAATAATAATATGCAAATTTCTTTTTAATTATTCTTGTGCGGTGAGCCAAAATCAAAACATGCGTTAATTCAAAAACGTCCAGAAATTAAATATAAAAAACCGGGTCTTTTTACCTCAACGCTCTCTAAGCTAAAGTTTTTTTTATTGTTTTAAAGCTAGAGTTGTGAAAAAGAGTCAAACTTTAGCGTAAAGAGCGAGGCGCTGAGGAGGGAACAATCCCTTTCATATACGGAATAATTTCTGTACATTTTAACTTTTAATGTCACTCCTTAATTGCAGTTAAAAAACTTATTTTTTTATTTATTATTAAAAATAAAAACATAAAAACACTATAATTAAAATTATAAAACCTTAAAAAACTATAAAAGTGTAAAACAATTCTATAGAACTATAAAACAAAAATCTTATTTGACATGAGTGTCAAATTGTGTCTTTTTTCATCCCATCAACAGTAAGTCCTTAATCCATCCCTGGATGAAATTTTATTAGTTTTTAAAAACTCATTTGACTAATTACTACAATAGGATGTCCCATATACAATTCAGTATCTAGGATCTTAGAATTGGGTGCTACGGAATTGAACTTTTTTTTTTGGGGGGGGGATAAGAAATGTTTGAAAATATGAATAAGCTGTTATCCCGCAGAATTTTTATCTGTTGATGTCACTATCAAAGCTTGCTTGTTACAGTCATTATGGTATTTTCAAAGCCTTAGAGTCGAAGAATTAATATAAAATATCAAATAAAAATTTTGCCCACGAAGAATTTCAACCCAAAAATAATAAAGAAGGACTAAATAATTTCTCTGAAGCTGATTCGAAGTATATCCTTTCTAAGATTCACTTAGATTAAACAAACATTTTGGAAATATTTTTTAATTACTACAACATAAGTTAAATCGTTAAACAAATGTGTTTCTCCTTTTTTTCCTTCGGTTATAGTTTTTCTAGATTGAACTCTCAACATTTCAAATGTGCTCGAAATGGTAAACCTTAGCCTATGAAACCTCAACGGAAGCGAATTCTAGGGTAGCAAAACAAAACAAGGAGTGACAAATAAGGAACAGAACTGCCGCCCTCCTCTCCAAAAACTGAAAAATTTTGCCTGCATACAATTTACATTTGCACAGATCAAAATTTTGTACATTGGGTTCATATGAAAAAGCATTGACCCTTTTAAAACCATTAAATAAAAAACAAGTTCTTTTAATTGCAAGTAAGGAGTTACATTAAAACTTAAAACGAACAGAAATTATTCCGTATATGAGAGGGGTTGTCCCCTTCGCAACGCCTCGCTCTTTACGCTAAAGTTTGACTCTTTCTCACAAATCTACTTTTTAAAACGATAAAACACTTTAGATTAAAGAGCGAGGCATTGCGGAGGGGACAACCCCTCTCATATACGAAATAATCTCTGTTTGTTTTAAGTTTTAATGTAACTCCTCACTTGCAGTTAAAAAAACTTGTTGTTTTTTTTATTAAATTTCAGAACGTTTTTGAGTTAATGCATGCTTTGATTTTGGCTCACCGCACATGAATAATTAAAACAAAATTTGTATATTATTTTTTTTTTGCTAAATGGCTTTCTCATAGTTTTGATCGGATGATTCTGATAAAAAAGGGGTGGGGGGGAGGCCTGGTTGCCCTCCAATTTTCGGTTACTTAAAGATGCAACTAGATTTTTTTATTTTTTTGTACGAACGTTTTTGTTAGTAATAAACATACGTACCTTACGAATTAACTTACGCAACGGAATTCTATATTTGTGTATTTTTATTATGTATATGAGGGGGTTGGTCCCCTCGTCAGTATTTCGCTCTTTACACTAAAGCTTGAATTTTATCCTAAATTCTTAAGAATGACCCCTGAATCACAAAGGCCGTAGAATAAATAGTTGAAATTGCTAAAAACACTTTAGCGTAAAGAGCAAGGTATTGTGGTGGAGAAAAACTTCTTTTATACGCAATATTTTATGTTCGTTTTAAGTTTTAATGCTACTCATTACTTCCAGGTGAATTTTGTTTTTATTTATTTTCTCATTTTTCTTTTTAAATAATGCTAGAAAATCCTGCGCTCCCTTCATGGAAATTTTCTTCCCTCATGATAAATTCCTCCATGGAAAGATCCTCCCATGTAACCCCCTCCCCCAACCCACTCCCACCCCAACGCGAAAAAGTCCACCTGAAAACGTCTGTACACTTCATAATAACCATTCTTATATGTAAACTATATGTAAAATGGTCAAAATTTGTAGCTTGCAGCCCCTCCCCCGGGGACTGTGGTGGATTAAGTCGTCCCCAAAGACATAGTTATTAGGTTTTCGAGTAAGCTGAACAGAATGGCTATCTCAAAATTTTGATCAGGTTACTTAGGGGAGAAAATGTGCGTGGGATGGAGCCAAGGTGGCCTCCAATTTTTTGGTAACTTAAAAAGGGCACTAGAACTTTTAATTTCAGTTATAATGAGCCGTCTTACAAAATTCTAGGACCACTGGGTCGATAAAATCACCCTGAAAAAAAAAACGCAATTTTTGTCTTCTGGCGAAAAAATACGAAATTCCAAATTTTTGTATATAGTAGCTTGAAACTTCTACAGTTGGGTTCTTTGATACGGTGAATCTGATGGTGTGATTTTGGTTAAGACTTTTAGGGGGTGTTTCCCCCTATTTTCTAAAATAAGGCAAATTTACTTTTAACTTTTTTTACTCGTAACTTTTGATGGGTAAGATTAAACTTTATGAAACTTATCAAACAGTTCGTGGTAACGAACTGTAGTAAGGAGCGACCCGGCTCAATAGTAGCCAAAACTCTAAAAAAATGAATTTTGATATCAATAGCTACGTTAAAAGGATCGGATTTTTATGCTGATTTTAAATAAATAAGTTTCATCAAGTTTAGTCTTACCCATCAAAAGTTACGAGCCTGAGAAAATTTGCCTTATTTGGGAAAATTGGGGGAAACACCCCCTAAAAGTCGTAGGATCTTAACGAAAATGACACCATCAGATTCAGCGTATCAGAGAACCCTACTGTAGAAGTTTCAAGCTCCTATCTACAAAAATGTGGAATTTTGTATTTTTTGCCAGAAGACAAATCACGGGTGCGAGTTTATTTGTTTGTTTTTTTGTTTTTTTTTGTTTTTTTTTCCCCAGGGGTCATCGTATCGACCAAGTGGTCCTAGAATGTCGCAAGAGGGCTCATTCTAACGGAAATGAAAAGTTCTAGTGCCCTTTTTAAGTGACCAAAAAAATTGGAGGGCATTTAGGCCCCCTCCCACGCTCATTTTTTTCCCAAAGTCAACGGATCAAAATTTTGAGATAGCCATTTTGTTCAACATAGTCGAAAACCATAATAACTATGTCTTTGGGGATGACTTACTCCCCCACAATCCCTGGGGGAGGGGCTGCAAGTTACAAACTTTGACCAGTGTTTACATATAGTAATGGTTATTGGGAAGTGTACAGACGTTTTCAGGGGGATTTTATTTTGTTTGAGGGTGGGGCTGAGGAGAGGGGGCTATGTTGGAGGATCTTTCCTTGGAGGAATCTGTCATGGGGGAAGAAAAATTCAATGAAAAGGGCGCAGGATTCTCTAGCATTACTATAAGAAAACAATGAAAAATAAACATGAAAACGTTTTTTCAAATGAAAGGAAGAAGTAGCATTGAAACTTAAAACGAACAGAGATTATTACGCATATGAGGGGTTCTAAAAATACTTTAGCATAAAGAGCGAGGTATTTAGGAGGAGATAAATACCTTGCTCTTTATGCTAAAGTATTTTTAGTAATTTCAACTATTTATTCTACGGCCTTTCTGATTCAGGGGTCATTCTTAAAGAATTGGGACAAAACTTACGATTTAGTATAAAGAGCGAGGTAAAAACGAGGGTACAAACCCCCTCGTATACATAATAAAAATATAAGGCTATGAAAGTTTGTTACGTAAGTTAATTCTTAAGTTACGCATATTTTTTACTAATAAAAACGTTCGTTAAAATTAAAAGTTCTAGTTGCCTTTTTAAGTAACCGAAAAATTACAGGGCAACTAGGCCTCCTTCCTCACCCCTTATTTCTCAAAATCGTCTGATCAAAACTAAGAGAAAGCCATTTAGCCAAAAAAGGAATTAATATGCAAATTTCATTTTAATAATTTATGTGCGGAGAGCCAAAACCAAACATGCATTAATTCAAAAACGTTCAGAAATTAAATAAAAAAAAACTAATTTTTTTAGCTGAAAGTAAGGAGCGACATTAAAACTTAAAACGAACAGAAATTACTCCGTATATGAAATGGGTTGTCCCCTCTGCAATCCCTCGCTCTTTACGCTAAAGTTTGACTTTTTGCCACAATTCTACTTTTTAAAACAATTAAAAGCTTTAGCGTAAAGAGCGAGGGATTGCGGAGGGGACAACCCATTTCATATACGGAGTAATTTCTGTTCGTTTTAAGTTTTAATGTCGCTCCTTACTTTCAGCTAAAAAAATTAGTTTTTTTTTATTTAATATGTTTAAAATCAACAATAAAATGTGATTCTTTTGATATAACTATCGGTATCAAAATTTCTTTTTTTAGAGTTTCGGTTACTATTGAGCCGGGTCGCTCCTTACTACAGTTCGTTACCACGAACTGTTTGATTGTCTCAACTTATACAGTTGTTGGTGTTTTGTAATAGGTTGATTACTGCGTAGTAAACCTTACAGTTCAGCAAAGTCAAAGCTGAATCCAAGCAAAACTAAAAAAAATTAGCGGATACAACCAATTAAACAAAATCGTATCCGTATCTTAGAAAACTAAACAATTTTCCCTATTTAGAGATTAATTTCTGCATTGGATCCATTTTATGTGACTTAAGTTTACATCAGGGGTGCTAATTTACGAAAATGTAGGGGGGAGATGTATTTTGAAAATCTAGAGAGGGTGGGTATAGGGAAATTTTGTCCCATTTTCGGTCTTTTTCAACAAAAATACCCCAAAAAGATATTTTTCAAGGATGACTGCACCCACCAAATTGACGCGCCTGGTTTATAAGGAAACGTCGATACCAAAATTTAAAATTTTCCACAACGAACTTATTTCAATCGTAAGAAGCTTATTTTAAATCAAATATACATTGGACTAGAATACTTTACTCTTCCACCGCCAAAGTTGACATATACTACTATTTTTACAATGCAATATAACGAAGCACTTGAGGAAAGATAACATAAGAAAGCGTCTGGTTTTTTTTTTTATTCTTTATAAGCACATAGCTGTGACGGGCAGAATTTCTTAACTCAATTATTTTCCCCCAGAGGACGAGGCAGATGATTAAAGAGTCTGTCTCAGGCATCAAGCAATCAGACTATTTTCCCTCTTCATTCTTCTCTAAAAGGTTTATTTTTCCGTACAAGATAAATTGGTGCTTGTATATAATTATATATATATATTTTTTTATATTTTAACTGAAAGTAAGGAGCGACATTAAAACTTAAAACGAATAAAATTATTCTGTATATAAAAGGGGCTATTCCCAGCGCCCCGATCTTTTGATGTATCTATTAGAATCAAAATTCCGTTTTTTAGAGTTTCGGTTATTATTGAGGCGGGCTACTCCTTACTAGAGTTCGCTGCCACGAACTGTTTGATTTTCGTTCAAATTTCACATGTTTAGGCTAAATTTTTCTCTATGTATAATTAAATTATCGCGAAAATATAACCAATACGTATTTGGTTTCAATATGTATATGTATTGACAGTGAGTATTTAAATTCTGTACTTTAATGGTAATCAAACTAGAATTTCTGTGTAGGAAAGAGCATCTAGGCCAAAGGCTCCATATTCGTGCGCATGACGGTGGCCCGAATCCAACTGGATCAAGTCTTAGGCCTCAAAGGCCAATTATCTCCCCATCCTAGGCGGCTGAACTTGCAGAGTCAAACCGTAGACCCCTACCCATAGCCAGAACTTGAGTCTTGACATCACCAGGATTTGAACTTGCATCCCGCAAAGAAAGAAAGAAAGAGAGAAAGAGAGAGAGAGAGAGAGAGAGAGAGAGAGTGAGAGAGAGAGAGAGAGAGAGAGAGAGAGAGAGAGAGAGAGAGAGAGAGAGAGAGAGAGAGAGAGAGAGAGAGAGAGAGAGAGAGAGAGAGAGAGAGAGATTCTTTTTACATATCTATTGATATCAAAATTAATTTTTTTAGAGTTACAGTTACTATTGAGCCGTGTCGCTCCTTAATTACTTTACCACGAGCTTTTTGACATATGAAAAAAAAGAAATAGTAAGTTCATTTTAATTTTTAACTTGTATTTTTAATGACGCTGCTTTGGTTTTAAAGTGACATTTTCTACGTTGGATTTTTTTTTACTAAATTAAAAGAAACAAAAACAAGTTTTTTCAACTGAAATTAAGAAACATAATTAAAATTAAAAATGAACGGAGATTATTCCGAAGGCAGCTGCCCTTCATCTACCCTCGCTTTTTACACTACCGTTCTTCTAAAATGCTTCTCATTCGAATTCAACGGACCTTGTCTTTGAGTTGTCTTAAAGATTGCAACAAAAAGGCACACTTTAAAGGTCAAGGGTACGCAGCTATGGTTGCCTCGGTCAGATTGAGTTGTGATGATTTGTGAGTCCTAGTAGATGTAGTTTTAAAAATGTACATACTATATCCTAAACTGTCCTCAAAAGAAGCAATTATAGCTAAGCCATAAAACGATTAATCCAGATAAAGAAAAATCGGCAGTAGTTTGGAAACTAGTAGTAGTAGTAGTAGTAGTAGAACAATTTTATTGAAAATAATCATTTTTATCTGATAGCACAACAAAAGCGGAGCTTGCGAGGATGTGCTATATAAAAGAAAGAAAAAAGAAAGAAAAAGAGTATGGAGCATGAGACCATTTACCGAAACGAACATAAAAATAAACAACGAAAAGCCACAATATAAATCCCCAAAACGACACAATAAAAAATACAGAAAAATAACTCTCTGAAAATATAATTAATTTGCTTCGAAAGCATACCACCGAGCAACTCCACACGTAAATCAAATTTAAACTGGTTAAAATTACCATTATCCTTAATATCCTTACTAAGTTTGTTCCAAAGTTTGGAACAACTGCTAGATATGTTGGTATCGCAACAACAAAATTTATACCGGAAGAATAAAGGAAGATAATTCACTGTTTGATTTTGACTAAGGACCCTAAACACTAAGAACAAATGTTTCAACCGTCTGTGTGCAAAAATAGCACCTTGGTATTTTCCTGTAAAAGATAGTCACTTTTATTTTTGCTTTCTTTTATTTTCTTTCTTTTGTGTTGGGAATAATCGTATCAATACAGTAGCCGTTTGATAGTAGAATAGGGCTCATTCAAATAAAGACATAAAGTTCTAGTGCTCTTTTTAAAATAACAAAAACTTCGTGCTGTAACAAAATGATTTTCTTGGTCATAAACAGCTAAATAACATCATATAGTATGTTCATAACAGCTAAATTGTTGAAAGTGATTCAACGCGTCACAGCCAAGATTTGAAAACCATAGAATAAGAGCATTGCTAAGATAAATTTTCCTGAATCATGTAGGAATAATAATAAGAAAAAACAGGCAAAAATACCGTAAACTTACCGGCAGCTTTGGCAACCCATTCAGCTGGCGTTGACTTGCGCAAATCGTCACATGCGTTACGAACTGGAATCAGTGTGATTTCTTTGTAGGGCTGGATCATATGAGGTGGAATCCATTCGTCTTCTTGGAGGTGAGTCAAACTGAGCAAAAAACAATGCATTTAGAAAAATCCTTTTAGAAAAATTTAGAATACTTTTTGTCTTGGCTAATTGGTCATTATCTATCTCCATTTTTCAATTTTTATGGCACTTGCCCGTCGGCCAAGTGCCAGATAGCGATCACAATTCTGTCCGTTCGTCGGTCCCGCTTTTCCTAGTTCGGGCACTTCCAGATAAGCTATGAAGATGAAAGTTGGCAGGCGTATCAGGGACCGGACCAGATTAAATTAGATATGGCCGCTTCCCCGATTCAACCATCTGGCGGGGGTGGAGGGACAGTTAATTCTTTATTCATGAAGAAGCCAATAACGTGTACCAGTTAATAAGCATCGGTGGCTCAGTCGGTAGAGCGTACGTCTCATAGTCTTCAGGCCATGAGTCCGAGCTTCACCCGGGGCACTTTTTTTCTTACCAAGTTCAAGTCGTCAGTTAATATGGCGAATAAAAATGTTCTAATATGAAGGAGGATTTAATATACATTTTGAGATGAAAAAATCTACTTCAGGACAAATGAGTTACTGTTGTATATTCCCCCCAAAAAATACTGAACAAGAAGATACTACAGGAACACTGTATTTGCAAGTTTATCTTTGTAATAACTGCCAATAAACAAAGAACAGCAAAATCGATAACTCTAGTACCGAGTCTAATTTTAGGTTTCGATCTCGTCACAAGTGCCATATGAGCTCGTGGCTCTTGTTTATTTTTATATCGTTAGTAGTTCGTTTTTCTGGCAAGTTTTTCTTATTGATAAAACCATGAGTGTTCAGGATCAAAGCATATCATGTACAATCATCAGATTGCATCATGATAATATTTACATGAGTCAGCGACCTATTTGCGACGGGAATATCAGCCGAACTTGCAGGCTATAATAAAAATTGAGGCGGCAAAAATAGTTTTTATCAAATGATGGGATCGGAAAGGATCATTTGAGACAGCATCCACTTTTCTTCTTGGACATGTCAGACTGAAAAAAAAGAAGCAAATCGACGAAAGACAAATTTAATTAGCAATATATTTTTACAATGGCATAAACTCGCTATTTGTTTTCGTTATGCATTTAAAGCAGTTAAGTGTTACCAAGAGATTAAACACAAAACATAAACAAAACAAAGAAAAAGAAAGAACAAAACAAAAAAGGGGAGAGAAAAAAGAATACATTTCAAAACAAAGGCATTATTCTCTTAAATTTAACACTCTGTTAATTTTTTCAAGATTAAAATTTTCAGATGCTGTTCAAAATATCACAAGAGAATGGCAGTTCCAGATGAAAACAGGTTACAAACAGTTTAAGATTATAGACACCACATACACGGTTTCACATCCAATGATTGGACACGTCTGAAAAAACTGATCAAGGTATCTTTTTAATCCGCTACGATCAAAATCTCAGAACGTGAAGGTATTCCCTATTTTAAAAGCTAATCAAAGCTTTATTAATAGCTAATTAATTAGATAATTAATATTTAAGCTTATAAAAGTTTAATAGCTTTAAAACCCAATGAACCAACAGCCTGTCATCCATTTCGATAAATAAAAACGAAAGAAATAATAAAATAAATCGCTTTATTCGTTATCAAACTCGCATTAAATCTTTTTGTTGGACTATACAATGGCCTCACAGTTTCTTTGGGGGGTCCGAGAGGGAGGGGTGGTATTGAAACCTTAGAGCAACTAAAGCTGAAATTTCGTTACCAACAGTTCGTGGCAACGAACCGTTGGTACGAAGCGACCCAGCTGAACAGTAACCGAACCTCTAAGAAACGAAATTTTGATATAAACATATGCATCAAAGGAATCAGATTTTAATGCTAATTTTAATATACAAGTTTCATCAAGTTTAGTCTTACCCATTAAAAGTTACGAGGCTGAGAAAATTTGCCATATTTTCATAAAAAGGAGAAAACACCCATTAAAAGTCATAGAATCTTAATGAAAATCCACACCATCAGATTCAGCGTATCAGAGAACTCTACTGCAGAGGTTTCAAGCTCATATCTGCAAAGATGTGGAATTTTGTATTTTTTGCCAAGAAAGATCACGGATGCGTGTTTATTTGTTGTTGTTTTTTTCCCAGGGGGGATCGTATCGACTTAGTGGTCGCAGAATGTAACAAAAGGGCTCATTCTAACGGAAATCAAAAGTTTCAGCGCCCTTTGTAAGCGACCCAAAAAATTGGCGGGCAACTAGGCCTCCTCCTACGCTCATTTTCAGAACTCAAAAGATATCCATTTCGTTCAGCATAGTCGATAATCTAATAACTATGTCTTTGAGGACGAATTAATCTCCCACAGTCCCCGGGGGAAGGACTGCAAGTTATGAGCCTTTCCCATTGTCTACATATAGTATTGGTTATTGGGAAGAATGCTGGTGTTTTCAGGGGAGATTTTTCTGGTGGTGGTTGGGGGGGGGGGAGTTGGGGGATGGAGTTACGTGAAAGGAACAAAATTCAAACTTTAATGCAAAGAGCAAAGTATTGGCGAGGGAGCGAACCTCCTCATATACTTAATAAAAATATACCAATATAGAAGTTCGTTACGTAAGTTAATTTGTAAGTTACGAATATTTATAACTAATAAAAACGTTCGTGAATAAAATTAAAATTCTAGTGGCCTTTTTAAGTAACCAAATAAAACTGGAGGGTAACTAGGACCCCTCTACCGCCCATTTTTTCAAAATCGTCTGATCGAAACTTTGAGAAAGCCATTTAGCCAAAAACAAAAAATTAATATGCAAATTTTGTTTTAATTATTAAGGTACGATGAGCCAAAATCAAAACCTGCATTAATTAAAAAACGTTCAGAAATTAAAGAAAAAATAATAAGTTTTTTTTTAACTGAAAGTAAAGAGTGACATTAAAAATTAAAACGAGCAGAAATTATGTCGTGTATGAAAGGGGTTGTCCCCTCCTCAACGCCCCGCTCTTTACGCTGAAGTTTGAATATTTCTCACAACTCTACTTTTTAAAACGATAAAAAAAAATTTAGCGTGAAGAGCCGGGCGCTGAGGAGGGGGCAGCCCCTTTCACACACGGAATAATTTCTGTTCGTTTCAAGTTTTAATGTCGTTCCTAACTTTCCGTTAAAAAAACTTGTTCTTTTATTTAATAAGAGTAAATAAACCGAAGGTCAAATCTACTCATATAACAACAATTTCAAAATGCTTGTATTTGAACTGAAAAATTATGAAATTTTGTGTAAGACAAGGCAATAAGAAAGCAAATATACAGAGAAGTGACACACTTTCCGAAATCTTGTACACCAGGTAGCGCATTCCAAGCGTAACGGAACTGTGCCAAGCATTGCAGAACTAATTCCACAATTTTTATATCGATTTTTGTCAATAAAACCCTTCCTAAGTCAAGAATGTTGAATTCTTGTAGCAATTTGTTGAACAAATTTCGCTAAAATTCGAATTGTGCCAAGCGTGACGGAACTGTGATGTACAAGTGGCGGTCCAACATGTAGACCAGGTGGCGGGAAGTGACACCTCGAAAGAATACTAAGGTTTGGAGACCCCTCCCTCTTCAACCTACGTATTTCAAATACAATTTGAGATCTTGAAGAGATATGGACAGTTACTGCGGTAGGACTGGGTGAAATATGTTTCAAATTCTTAATTATTACAAAAAAACTCAATATAAGAGAAAAGGCAAGCCCTTTGGGGGTGGGGGGAAGAGATAATTCCCAAGTCCTAATAATTCAATCACTGAGCTATGCGGTAGTTTATTGGGTTATACACCTCTGACATTTTATGGTATCAAGAACATTATGGTATATTACAAATTAAATCAAGTTAATGTAGATGTTTTTAGGCATAAAAGGCAATGTTCTGCTTTGACTCGTATTTCTCTAAACAAAAGGTTCCACAGAATAAAAAGATCCAAGCAATTGACAAAAAGTAATTAGGGAAAATGCTCTCAAGCTTTGTTTTCCAATTAGCTAAATACTTTTCCTTCCTCACCCTTTTGCATGTTTCTTTTCTTCATTTATTCCCTAAAAGGCAATAGTAGTAGTTTTCTTTTTTTTAAATCTTAGACAGAGTAGAGAGAACAAATAATTTCTATGACCATACTGGCCTTTCCATTTATAATTAAAATAATACAAAAAATTTATGCATTTATTAGAATAAAAAAAAATTATACGTAACAAAATTATAATATAATATTATAAAACTAAAATATATATATATATATATATATATATATATATATATATATATATATATATATATATATATATATATATATATATATATATATATATATATATATATATATATATATATATATATATATATATATATATATATATATATATATTTATATATATCTTTTCATTTTATTGGGTTATTCCACACCATTTGGTGATTGTCTGATACGGGTATGACAGTGTATTTACAGGTCTTATACGGATTAAATCAGACTTAGGTCTTATTCAGTATCATACAGATTAGAACAGCCCCTCGCAAATAATTCAACTGAACAATCTTTGGCTCACCCATTCAGCCTACACGAACTCAATCCCAAATCTCTGTTTCAATGCTTGAGTCTGTGTTCTCTCCGTCATTCATACCGAAAACTACGTTCTGCAGCCCTAAATTTGGATATACCAAACAAGCCTATTGCCTGATCCCACCTTGGTTCCATCCACCAAATTTTTATTCGCTGGGAGGCATCTGTCTGGCTCAGTTAAAATATTTCACCCTAAGCTGTCGTTGCATATCACCTGATTAGAAAACAAATTATTAGTATTTTTTTCTCCTCTATTCACTTTCTTTAAGCATGTAGTTTATCAAGTTTTTTTTGTAGCGCATGCGTTACTTTCTATTGACTTTTTTTGAGAATCCTATCTTTCATCTTGCTTTATTTAATTATATTTCCACAGCCCAATATTTGGACCTGCCAAAAGAACATACAGTCTGATCCCAGCTTGGTTTCACCTACTGAAGTTATTTCAATTTGGAATCATCTGTCTGATTCAGGAAAATACTTCAAATCTTTGATACTCAACCCCCTCGTTGTCACTACTCATCACCTCATCAGAAATCAGATTATTAGTATTTTCCTCCTCTTTGTAGCGTATTTGTATCTTTCTTTTCTGCTGTATTTAAGTGCCATTCCACAGCGCTAAATTTGAACTAGCCAAGAGAGCTTATACTCCGATCCCAGCTCCGTTTCATCTATCTACGTTTTTCAACTTGGAATCATCTGTCTGATTCAGTTACATCAACCAAATCTTCCTCCCTCCATCGTTTTCACTACCCATCGCCTCATCAGAAACCAAATTATTAGTATTTTTTCCTCCTCTTTGTAGCGTATTTGTATCTATCTTTTAACTTTCTATCTTTCTTTTCTGCTTTATTTAACTGCAGTTCCAGAGCGCTAAATTTGGACCTGCCAAAAGAACTTATACTCCGATCCCAGTTCTGTCCCATCTATCTAAGTTTTCCCACTTGGAATCATCTGTCTGATTCAATTAAGTCAACCAAATCTTTCTCCCCCATTGTTTTCGCTACCCAACGCCTCATCAGAAACCAAATTATTAGTATTTTTTCCTCTTTGTAGCGTATTTGTATCTTTCTTCTAACTTTCTTTGGGTGTTCTATCTTTCTTTTCTGCTTTATTTAAGTGCAGTTACAAAGCGCTAAATTTGAACTTGCCCAAAGAGCTTATACTCTGATCCCAGCTTTGTCCCATCTATCTAAGTTTTTCCACTTGAAATCATCTGTCTGATTCAGATAAATCAACCAAATCTTCCTCCCCCCACCGTTGTCACTACCCATCGCCTCATCAGAAACCAAATTATTAGTAATTTTCTCCTCTTTGTATCTTTCTTTTAACTTTCTTTGAGTGTTCTATCTTTCTTTTCTGCTTTATTTAAGTGCAGTTCCACAGCGCTAAATTTGAACCTGCCAAAAGAGCTTATACTCTGATCCCAGCTTTTTCCCATCCATCTAAGTTTTTCCACTTGAAATCATCTGTCTGATTCAGTTAAATCAACCAAATCTCCCTCCCCCCATCGTTGTCACTATCGATCGCCTCATCAGAAACCAAATTATTAGTATTTTTTCTCCTCTATGCATCTTTCTTTTAACTTTCTTTGAGTGTACTATCTTTCTTTTCTGCTTTATGTAAGTGCAGTTCCACAGCGCTAAATTTGGACCTGCCAAAAGAGCATATACTCTGATCACAGCTTTGTCCCATCTATCTAAGTTTTTCCACTTGAAATCATCTGTCTAATTCAGTTAAATCAACCAAATCTCCCTCCCTCCATCGTTGTCACTACCCATCGCCTCATCAGAAACCAAATTATTAATATTTTTTCTCCTCTATGTGTCTTTCTTTTAACTTTCTTTGAGTGTTCTATCTTTCTTTTCTGCTTTATTAAAGTGTTCCTTTAGATAGAAATTTCGCGCTGATAGAAATTCGCTAATAAGGAGAAAAGCGCTGATAGCGCTTTTCTCCTTAGATAGAAATTTAGCGCTGTGTTCCACAGCGCTAAATTTGAACCTGCAAAAAGAGCTTATACTCCGATCCCAGCTTTGTCCCATCCATCTAAGTTTTTCCACTTGAAATCATCTATCTGATTCAGTTAAATCAACCAAATCTCCCTCCCCCCATCGTTGTCACTATCCATCGCCTCATCAAAAACCAAATTATTAGTATTTTTTTCTCCTCTTTGTATCTTTCTTTTAACTTTCTTTGAGTGTTCTATCTTTCTTTTCTGCTTTATTTAAGAGCAGTTCCACAGCGCTAAATTTGAACCTGCCAAAAGAGCTTATACTCCAATCCCAGCTTCGTTCCATCAGTCTACGTTTTCCCACTTGGAATCATCTGTCTGATTCAGTTAAATCAACCAAATCTCCCTCCCCCCATCGTTGTCACTACTCATCGCCTCATTAGAAGCCAAATTATTAGTCTTTTCTCCTCTTTATAGCGTATTTGTATCTTTCTTTTAACTTTCCTTTAGTGTTCTATCTTTCTTTTCTGCTTTATTTAAGAGTAGTTCCAGAGAGCCAAGTTTGGATCGGCCAAAACAGCTTATACTCCGATCCCAGCTTCGTTCCATCCATCTACATTTTTCCACTTGGAATCATCTGCCTGATTCAGTTAAATCAACAAAATCTCCATCAACTCTTAATTGTCATTATCCAATGCCTCATCAGAAACAAATTATTAGTATTTTCCCTCCTCTCTGTAGTGGATTAAGTTTCTTTAAGGAAGTAGTTTATTAAGTTCGTTTACAATGCATTTCTTCCTTTTTTAACTTTCTTGGGTTCAAGCTTTGCTTTTGAGCGTTATAGTATAGCTGTAATAAATTTATCTTTCATATTTTAACACTGATCAATGAGTGTTAAATATAGTTTTATTTTCTTCCTTTTTTATGATGATTAAGACTTCTCGGCGTAAAAAGTCTAGTCAAAGTCACAAGTCTAGTCATATTTTTTTTCAAAGTTCACTGCCTTAGCTTAAAGCTTTACATTGGTTTTTACCAAAGTTTTTTATTTTAATATATTATATATTTAATATATATTTTATTTTTTTTATTATTATTTTTAAATTATAATATATATTTTATTTTTATTTTAATATATATTTTATTTTAATACATTGGTTTTATTTTAATTCAATGTAAAGTTTTACATTGGTTCTTATCAATGCATTTTGGGCGAAACGCAAATAATAGTGAAGCATTATTGGGTGTTTTTTTTTGTCATCCAAGTCCACATTAAACGCCATCTACATCTGCATTCAAATCGCCATCTGCGTACTTGGCTGGTGCTCCGTTTACACTGCACTAAACGTAGAGGCTCCACTGACTTTTATGGCAGATGAATTTTTTATTTTATAAGAATGCTTCCTGACATTTATCCTATCGGTATTCCTTTGTTTGTCATTATTGTTCCACTTGTGATCACTTTAAGTGACGTTTAGTTCAAACTTTGCAAATATATGTTCGAGGACGTCTGGCTTCTCATTTTGCCAAAGCCTCATTAATGGCTTAGTACAACCACAATAGGTTGTATTAGGCTAATGTTTGCAACATGTTAAGACTTTAGATATTTTTGCTAACGAGACCAATTAAATTGATATATGAAGATATCATAGACGGAAGATTAAAAAAAACGGTAAAACAGGAAAATAATGAACACATCCCTCTTTCTTCAATTACTCCAGTAATTAGAAACAAACTTTAACCACTATACATTATATCCCGAAACTCAGTGACAAACATGGGAGAATTTTGAAGAAATATAACCTCATTTTTATAAAAATATAACATTTTTAGAAAAATGTACTAAAGGTTTTATGATTTTTTTTCTATTCGCCAATGGATAAAACTGACCTTATGTACAAGGTCATGGTAAGGTCGTGGTGTAGACAGAGCCCATTGTTCAGGTAGAAAGTTTTATATTGACAAGACCCATAGAAAGTTGTGAGAACGACTGCATAAACACAAGGTTTAACTACATAAATCCCTGAGATGTGAAAACAAAAATAAAAATGACAATTTTAATTCTGCATTGGCCCTTCACATTTTCAATTATCCAGATCATTTAGTTCTTTTGAGGAAGAAATTTTAATATCTATTGTTAATGGTCTATCGCAATCTTTTAGAGACAACTGAGACTAATAAATATATAAATAGGCTTTTGCTATAAATAGAGACACTGGATATAATTGCATAAGCCCGAATTATAACAACTTAGTTTTTAAATGACAGAAATAAAATTTTTCCTCAGTTTAAAGTAAAATCACCTGTCCGCAGTTTTAATGAGAATCGAGTCTGTAGGGAAGCTAAGTCTATTACTAAGCAGAGATTTTTTGCACAATCCAATTGGTGAATATGTCTTTCATTTACTCAGTTTCATTTTTACAAAGTGTCTATCTCTCTCGTGAAGTCTACATCACAAGTTATATTTTTTTTTTTGCATTGAGGACGACTTCGCGGAAGTCTTTGTCGAAATATTTACTTATTTTCTCTTCACGTTGTTCCACTGGTCGAGACTTCCCTCGTTTTCCTCTGCTTTTGGATTTTTTTTCATTTATTACATTTTCTCTTCTTTGTTTCATGAGCCTAATAGTAGCTCGTCATACCAACATGTCTGCACTTAGTTCATTTTGGAATCCTGTCAGGACTTGGCTTATCAATGCATCAAACCCGTTTGCAGTAATACTACGAATTAGCTCGTTTTACACCAAGCCATGACTTGGTCCAGTGGTGCACGAAGTTTTTAAGATTAATTCACAATTCAATAGCTTAGACTTGGCTCATTCATGCACACGTAAAGTCTGCAGTAGTGTTGGAAAACTTTTTAGCATGGACTTGACAAAAAATTATACAAAAACAAAAGCTAAGAGCTCATATGGCACTTGTGACGAGGTCGGAAGAGCCAAGAGTTCATATGGTATGAGCTCTAGCGAAATTCTAAGAATCAATAGATTATTTTAAAAGGAAAATCAGAGGCTTAATATAGATTGGGATTTAAAATAAGAGCTCTAAGACACGAGGTCCTTCTAAATATCAAAATTCATTAAGATCCGATCACCCACTCGTAAGTTAAAAATACCTCATTTTTCTAATTTTTCCTCTCCCTTCAGCTCTCAAGATGGTCGAATCTGGGAAAACGACTTTAGCAAGTCAATTTGTGTAGGTTCCTGACACGCCTACCAATTTTCATCGTCCTAGCACGTCCAGAGGTATCGAACTCGCCAAAGCACTGAACCTCCCTAACTTCCCCAAAGAGAGCGGATCTAGTCCGGTTACGTAAATCACGTATCTACATTTGCTTATTCTACCCACCAAGATTCATCCCGATCTCTCCAATCTAGGGGGTTTTCCGAGATTTCTGGCTTCCCCCTCCAATGTCACCAGATCTGTTCGGTATTTAAAATAAGAGCTCTGAGATATGAGTTCCTTCTAAATGTCAAATTCCATTAAGATCCGGTCGCCCGTTCCTAAGTTAAAAATACCTCAATTTTTCTAATTTTTCCAAATTCACGCCCCCCTGCCCAACTCCCCCAAAGAGAGCGGATTTAGTCAGGTTATTTCAATCACGTATCTAGGACTTGTGCTTATTCTTCCCACCAAGTTTCATCCCGATCTCTCCACTCCAAGAGTTTTCCAAGATTTCCCGTTTCTCCCTCCAACTCCCCCAGTATCACAAGATACGGTCAGGATTTAAAATAAGAGCTCCGAGACACGAGGTCCTTCTAAATATCAAATTTCAATAGGATCCAATCACCCATTCGTAAGTTAAAAATACCTCATTTTTTTCAATTTTTCCTCTCCCTCCAGCCCCCCAGATGGTCGAATCAGGGAAACGACTGTTATCAAGTTAATTTGTGCAGGTCCCTGACACGCCTACGAATTTTCATCGTCCTAGCACGTCCAGAAGCACCGAACTCACCAAAGCACTGGAAATCCCCACAACTCCCCCAAAGAGAGCGGATCCGGTCCGGTCATGTCAGTCACGTATCTTGGACTTGTGCTTAATATTCTTCCCACCAAGTTTCATCCTGATCTCTCCACTCTAAGCGTTTTCCGGGATTTCCGGACGCCCCCACTCCCCCCAATGACGCTGGATCCGGTTAGGATTAAAAATATGACATCTGAGTTACAAGGTCCTTCTATATATGAAATTTCATTAAGATCCAATCACTCCTTCGTAAGTTAAAATACCTCATTTTTTAATTTTTCAAAATTAACCCCCCCCCCAACTCCCCCAAAGAGAGCGGATCCGTTCCGGTTGTGTCAATCACGTATCTAGGACTTGTGCTTATTTTCCCCACCAAGTTTCATCGCGATCCCTCCGCTCTAAGCGTTTTCAAAGATTTTAGGTTTCCCCCTCCAGCCCCCCCTAATGTAACCGGATCCGGTCGGGATATAAAATAAGAGCTCTGAAACACGATATGCTTTTAATGTCAAATTCCATTAAGATCCGATCATCCGTTCGTAAGTTAAAAATACCTCATTTTTTCTAATTTTTCCGAATTTACCGTCCCCCACTCCCCCAGATAGTCAAATCGGGGAAATCAGTATTTCTAACTTAATCTGTTCTGGTCCCTGATACGCCTGCCAAATTTCATCTTCCTAACTTATCTGGAAAAGCCTAAACTAGCAAACCCAGGCAGACAGACCGACAGAATTTGCGATCGCTATATGTCACATGGTAAATACCAAGTGCCATAAAAAGTTTAGGTTGGGGGACATCAGCAAGAAAGCACGATCCTGGACAATCTAGCCACTTTATTTGTGAAAGATGACCATTTCATCATAGCGATAGATTGGGTGATAAAACCACATTCTTATAGAGCAATTGTGTAGTATACAGCCGATTCCGGTGTAGCAAATATTACTGAAATTTTTAAGATGTCCCCGTTCGGAGGTCATACTTGAAAATTTGCCATGCCATGGGTTCTTGTACCCTAGTCTTAGTTCTAAGCCGTATCTTATCCTCCCAAAACTATTTCCAACTGCAAAACAAACCATGCGTATTGGCTTTTTTACCTTTTTTTTAATGCTATATAGCCACCATCTAACAATGAATGCTGTCAATGAGCGTGAGCCTATCCACTCTGTAATTCTTCTTGGTAACTAAAAACACCTGTTCATCCCAATTTATTCCTAATTTAAATTACTTTTTCTCTTTAACGCTAATGCTCAAATCTACTCCCGCTAAACTCTCTAAACCATCCGTTCATTTCCAAAGCATTTTCATCTAGGACATTCAAACCATCTGGATAATCTAATTCTAGGGAAGTTTCACCGCAAAGAAAGAAAGAAGCTACTTGTAGAAAATTTCGAAAATCAAAACTTCTGTTACTTTACTGGCTTTAAATTTCAAACAGGAAGCCTTTCGCCTGAAATTTGACCTGTCATTCTTTTTGATGGCTAAACATTTTACTAAGAAGTTCTCCGAGAACAGTCAGGTTTCAAACAGGCGAGGTTATTTATTTACCTTTTCTGACATGCGCTTAAGTAATGAAGTGCATAAGCACACTGAGCTCACGATATACGCCAAAGACGTGAATCAATGAGAATAAGGCACATTTTGTAACATAGAACAATAATAAAGCATTCTTTTTTTCTCTCTGGCTTCTACCTTCCCACTTAATATCGTATCCTCCAATAGTCTTTGCTCTTTCCCTTAAGACAAAATCCCTCAAAATAATCCATGACTTATGTACACGACATAAGCCCATTTAACCTCTGATTCTTAATTGAGGCGACTACCAACCTCACTTCCTACTTAAACACCGCAATATTATTATCACGCATAGCCCTTTAACATACAAAACTGGTATACTATATAGGGATAGGACCGTCACTAAAACTCTTCCATCAGCTCAATCCAACACCTGTTCATCATATATAAAACTTAAGACTAAAGGGACCTGATAATTCAAAAGTTTCTCATTGATTAACATAAGCCCGAAACTTTGCTTCCTCTTACTCGTTCAAAACCTCTTCTTACTCTCTTTAACCTCTTCTTAAACCTCTTTCTTACTCGGATAGGACCGTCACTAAAACTCTTCCATCAGCTCAATCCAACGCCTGTTCATCATATATAAAACTTAAGACTAAAGGGACCTGATAATTCAAAAGTTTCTCATTGATTAACATAAGCCCGAAACTTTGCTTCCTCTTACTCGTTCAAAACCTCGAACTCCTTAGGATTTTGTCCCTAGGAAGTCTTAAAAATTTATCTGCGACATCTCTTATTCTCAAGCATCATCATGCTTAGCAAATTGCTTCCTACCAAAATTCTATTAATACCTATATAATTAATACAATCACCATTATACTAAAAACATCTCAACTGAAAATAAGAGCGATGCCGACTCTGAACATTTTCAATAACCATTCTGCGTCGCATAATCCAATGCTGTGGTCATTAAGTCAGGGTGCTCAGGGATTACTAGCGTTCATAAATGTATATATGGGGCACAGATGTACGGGGTACAGATAGAACAAAAAATTCGCGCCTAAAGATCTTACCCGTCATTTTAAGTCAAAGTAAAAATTTCAATAATTTAGCTTATTACGTCTCCCACTACTACTAGCCTACTGACAACTCACTGCAGCACCAAACCATCTTTGGCCAACACAGCTACAAACATTCCTCCTCTGCATCAATTTATTCAAAGCTTCACTATTCAGTCCTTCGTACAAAGTTCAAATTTTACTTAAATATTTTGTCACAAACTATGCTCCATTCGAGGACAACCCATTTTTTCTTTTGCCACTGATAGATGGCCAAAAAGCACAATCTTTGGTAATCTGTTATCCCCCATTGGTAAAATCGGTATCCCCCAAACGTTTCTTTAACAGCAAACAAATACGCGCCTTAATCGTTCTACTAATTACATCTTTACTGCATCCGCTTTCTCTACTAAAAGGGTGGATTCAGCACCCTCTTTATAACCCTTTAACTACCCAGGTAAGTGAACTTATTCATTTGATTGATTTATTCTATTCGCCCAATCACCTTTTCACGGTCATCTATTTCTAGTCTTTACGACTCTGAACTCTCGAGCGTTTCAAAATTTGGAGTCATAGAAGATGGGGGTGAGACCAACTAATTAAAAATACTGATTTTCAACTATTATTCCAATCAATTCTAATTCTGTTTAAATCAATTCTTGTGGTAACTATAACCTATTCTAGTTCTACTCTAAGCCAAGTCAACCTAATATAATTAAACCAACTATTACTGTAATCTTATCTACAAATGAATCACAAAAAGACAGAAGGTTCCCTTCAGTAGAGATAACTATCTTATCAAATGCATGGGTATTTCCCTTCCTCTTTAACCCCACATCCATAAATATTTAGCATTAATTCGTTTTTGCTTAATTAGACTATTCTAAAAGAAAAATTAACCAGTTTAAAAACTAAACTTAAACAGAATGAATATTAAATAAAATATATGTGTAGGGAAAACACATTAAACATATGAAGACAATACACTATTCTAGACGTGCATCAAGGGACTAGAAGGTAGTGTAAGTAGTTAGATACCAACCATACTATTCAATACGTTCGACCGATGTCTTCAGTGAATGACCAGTAAAACCCTAGTAACATACCTTTCTCAAAACGAGCCTTTACACTACCTTTAAGCGATATAACACAAATTTGAATTTTGAACAGCCTGACTCCCTTCCATATCGTCTCATTGACTCACTAAAAGACGCCCCCCCCCCAAACACAAAATTGAATTTTCTGAGAAAACAGAAACAAAAATTGAGGATGAATCGGAATGACAATCACGTCTTTTTTTCATGGAAACCTAGAAGCTGTTTCTGTTCTAGTACTTGTTGTAGCTTATCTGCTTTTGCTTTAGACCTAAATATTTTTTTATAATTACCTTGCCCTTCACCACTTACAACGAGCCTTTAAAAACTCATAGCCAATGAATAAATTACAGATAAATAGACGGTACTCCTCAAGATAACACGAGTCGTGTTTCAAATTTGGTGTCGGTATTTTGGCAAATCCGTGGCTTCGTTAAATCCTTCTTCTCCTCTGAAACTTGCCTTTTTATTTAACTTCTGAATGTTTTTGAATAAATGCAAATTTTGATTTTGGTTCACTGTACATGAATAATTAAAAAGAAATTTGCATATTAATCTTATATTTTTTGGCTAAATGGATTTCTCAAAGTTTTGATCTGACGATTATGAGAAAAAAGAGGCGGAGGAGGGGCCCTAGTTGCCTACTAGGTTTTAGTAACATAAAAGGTCACTAGAACTTTTAACTTTATTTACGAATATTTTAATTAGTAATAAATATACGTTACTTACAAATTAACTTACGTAACGAACTTCTATATTCGTATGTTCGTATTGCGTAGATGAGGGGGTTCGCCCCCTCGTCAATGTTCCCAATCTTTACACTAAAGTTCAAATTTTGTTCAAATTCTTTAAGAATGGCCCCTGAATCACAAAGGCCGTTTAATTAAAATAAATAACTCTTTTGAAACTACTAAAAATACTTTAGCGTAAATAGCGAGGTAATGAGGAGGGGACTAACCCCCTCATATCCGCAATTATTTCTGTTCGTTTTAAGTTTTAATGTTGCTCCTTACTTTCAGTTGAAAAAACTTGTTTTTTTTAATTGATTTTCTGAATGTTTCTGAATTAGGCTAATACAGGTTTTAATTTTGGCTCACTGTACAAGAATAATTAAAAACGAAATTCACATTTTAATCTTACATTCTTTGGCTAAATGGGTTTCTCAAAGTTTTAATCTGGCGGGGATAGGGCCTACTTACCCTTCAATTTTTTGGTTACTTAAAAATGTCATTAGAACTTTGAATTTTATTCCCGAATGTTTTTATTAGTAATACACATACATAACTTACAAATTAACTTACGCAACGACTTTCTATAATCTTATATTTTTATTAAGTATATGAGGGGGCTCGCCCCCTCGTCAATACCTCACTCTTTAAAGTAAAGTTCAATTTTTTTTCCTATTTTTAAAAAATGATCCCTGACTCACAAAGGCTGATTAATTAGAATAAATACCTATATTCAAATTACTAAAAAATACTTTAGCGGAAAGAGCGAGGTATTGAGGAGGGAACGAACCCGTCATATAAGTAATAATTTCTGCTCATTTTAATTTTTAATGTTGCTCCTTACTTTCAGTTGAAAAAACTTTTTTTATATTTAATTTCTCAGTGTTTTTTTTATAAATAATACTGGAAAATCCAGCACACCCTTCATGGAAATTATCTTCCTCCAATATACATTCCTCCATGGAAAGATCTTCTAACGTAACCCCCTAACCCGAGACCCTCCCCCTAACCACCAGATAAAATTCCCTCTGAAACGTCAGTATACTTCCCAATAACCAATACTATATGTAAACAATGGGTAAAGCTCATAACTTGCAGTCCATCCCCCGGAGACTGTGGGGGATTAAGTCGTCTTCAAAGACATAGTTGGTTAGTTTTCAACTATGATGAACAAAATGGCTATCTCAAAATTTTCATCCGGTGACTTTGGGAAAAAATGAGCGTGACAATGCTCATTGGGAAAAATGAGCTAGTTGCCATCCAATTTTTATGGTCACTTAAAAAGAGCACTATAACTTTTAATTTCCATTAGAAAGAGTACCCTACTTTAGAGACCCTGCTGAAGAATACCCTACTTTTCTTTACACTAAAGTTTTTTATTGTTTTAACAAGTATACTTGTGAGAAAGATTCAAACTTTAGCATAAACAAAGGGGCGTTGATGAGGAGACAGCCCCTCTCGTATACGGAATAATTTTTTTCGTTTTAAGTTTTAAAGTCGCTCCTTACCTTCAGTTAAAAAAAACTGCCTTTTTATTTAACTTCTGAACGTTTTTGAATAAATGCAGGTTTTGATTTTGGTTCACTGTACATGAATAATTAAAAAGAAATTTGCATATTAATCTTATGTTTTTTGGCTAAATGGATTTCTCGAAGTTTTGATCCGACGATTACGAGAAAAAAGAGGCGGAGGAGGGGCCCTAGTTGCCTACTAGGTTTTAGTAACATAAAAGGTCACTAGAACTTTTAACTTTATTTACGAATATTTTAATTAGTAATAAATATACGTTACTTACAAATTAACTTACGTAACGAACTTCTATATTCGTATGTTCTTATTGCGTAGATGAGGGGGTTCGCCCCCCCGTCAATGTTCCCAATCTTTACACTAAAGTTCAAATTTTGTTCAAATTCTTTAAGAATGGCCCCTGAATCACAAAGGCCGTTTAATTAAAATAAATAACTCTTTTGAAACTACTAAAAATACTTTAGCGTAAAAAGCGAGGTATTGAGGAGGGGACTAACCCCCTCATTTCCGCAATTATTTCTGTTCGTTTTAAGTGTTGATGTTGCTCCTTACTTTCAGTTGCAAAAACTTGTTTTTTTTAATTGATTTTCTGAATGTTTTTGAATTAGGCTAATACAGGTTTTGATTTTGGCTCACTGTACATGAATAATTAAAAACGAAATTTGCATTTTAATCTTACATTTTTTGGCTAAATGGCTTTCTCAAAGTTTTGATCTGACGATTCTGAGAAAAAAGGGGCGGGGAGGGGGCCTACTTTCCCTTCAATTTTTTTGGTTACTTAAAAAGGTCATTAGAACTTTGAACTTTATTTACAAATCTTTTTATTAGTAATACATATACATAACTTACAAATTAACTTGCGCAACGAACTTCTATAATCTTATATTTTTATTACGTATATGAGGGTATTCGCCCTCTCGTCAATACCTCACTCTTTAAACTAAAGTTCAATTTTTTCCCTGTTTTTTAAGAATGATCCCTGAATCACAAAGACTGATTAATTAGAATAAATACCTATATTAAAATTACTAAAAAATACTTTAGCGGAAAGAGCGAGGTATTGAGGAGGGAGCGAACCCGTCATATAAGTAATAATTTCTGCTCATTTTAAGTGTTAATGTTGCTCCTTACTTTCAGTTGAAAAAAAAACTTTTTTTATATATTTAATTTCTCAGTGTTTTTTTTTTAAATAATACTGGAAAATCCAGCACACCCTTCATGGTAATTATCTTCCTCCAATATAAATTCCTCCATGGAAAGATCTTCTAACGTAACCTCCTCCCCCGAGACCCTACCCCTAACCACCAGATAAAATTCGCTCTGAAACGTCAGTATACTTCCCAATAACGAATACTATATGTAAACAATGGGTAAAGCTCATAACTTGCAGTCCAGCCCCCGGAGACTGTGGGGGATTAACTCGTCCTCAAAGACATAGTTGGTTAGTTTTCAACTATGATGAACAAAATGGCTATCTCAAAATTTTAATCCGGTGACTTTGGGAAAAAATGAGCGTGGGAGGGGGTCTAGTTGCCATCCAATTTTTATGGTTACTTAAAAAGAGCACTATAACTTTTAATTTCCATTAGAAAGAGCCCTCTCACGACATTCTAGGACCATTGGGTCGATATGGTCACCCCTTAGGGAAAAAAGTCAGAAAAAACAAACAAATAAACACTCATCAGTGATCTTTCTTCTGGCAAAAAATACAAAATTCCAGATTTTGAAGAAAGGAGCTTGAAATCTCTACAGAAGGGTTCCCTGATACACTGAATCTGATGGTGTGATTTTCATTACGATTCGATGACTTTTAGGGGGTGTTTCCCCCTTTTCTCGAAAATAAGGCAAATTTTATCAGGCTCGTAACTTCCAATGGGTAAGACTAAACTAGATAAAACTTATGTATTTAAAATTAGCATAAAAAATTCTTTTTATGTACATATTGGTGTCGAAATTCTACTTTTTAGAGTTTCGGTTACTATTGAGCCGGGTCACTCCTTACTACAGTTCGTTACCACGAACTATTTGACAAGAACTGCCACTGATCGGCAAGACCGTGTAGGGCGTTTGACAGTAAAACCATTTGAGTTGAGACGAAGAAGGAAAAATTACGAAATATGGCAACGACAACAACGAAAAGGTAGAGGAGAAATAAAAACGGAATAAAAAAGCGGAATAAAGGATACTGAAAGGAGAAAGAAACAAATAAAAAGGAGATAAAAGGAGACGAAAAGACGACGCTAGATTTATTTCTTATTTCAAACGTGTTTGATAAACATAAGTTTATTGT
Source organism: Artemia franciscana (assembly GCF_032884065.1). Taxonomy (NCBI): domain Eukaryota; kingdom Metazoa; phylum Arthropoda; class Branchiopoda; order Anostraca; family Artemiidae; genus Artemia; species Artemia franciscana. The sequence continues at coordinate 4,992,382 of NC_088869.1, read as the reverse complement.
GTTAGTGATAATATCGTTTAGTATTGTCCTTTTTGTAGTGTGGTTAACAAGTTTGGGTAAACAGAGAAGAATTTTTTTTGTATCTTCAATTGACTGTTAAAAGATATATTGAGATCACTACCAAGACAGCCTAAGTTACTGAAGATAAACAACTTACAAAAGGGTTAAGCAAAACTTACCGAGGTATTTCCCAATAGATTGTTTCTATGCTAAGATGTCTAACATGATGGAGAGTCTTTAAATAAAAGTCATTCTTCAACTTTCCAAGAGCTCTTATAGAATTACCCATCTCAGGAACTCTCTGGATTAAATCGTAAGTTGTTCTGTACTTGTCCAGGAGGGTTGCCATATTACCCAACACTAGTATCTCCCAAACTTCTTGAAAAGCAGCCTTCAGGAAAAGGACTTAATTTAGTGAAATCGTTTAAACTAAACTACGTAGAATCTCCCGTACTTCTTTACACAAAATTATTTTTTTTTTTAAGTGTTTTTTAACTGCAAGTAAGGAGTGACATAAAAACTTTAGCGCAAAGAACGAGGCGTTGAGAAGGGGACAACCCCGTTCATAAACAGAATAATTTCTGTTCATTTTAAGTTTTAACGTCACTCCTTACTTACAGTAAAAAAAAAAACTTTTTTTTATATTATTTCTGAACGTTTTTAAATTAATGGATGTTTTGATTTTGGCAAACCGCAGATGAATAAACAAAACGAAATTTGCGTAATAGTTTTTTTTGCTAAATGGCTTTCTCATAGTTTTGATCGGACGATTTTGATAAAAAGAGGTGGGAGAGGAAGCCTAGTTGCCAACCAATTTTTGGTTACTTAAAAATTCAACTAGATTTTTTTTTACGAACGTTTTTGTTAGTAATAAACATACGTACCTTACGAATTAACTTACATAACGAACTTCTATATTTATGTATTTTTATTACGTATATGAGGGGGTTCGCCCCCTCGTCAATACCTCGCTCTCTACACTAAAGCTTGAATTTCGTCCCAAATCTTTAAGAATGACCCCTGAATCACAAAGGCCGTAGAATAAATAGTTGAAAATACTAAAAATACTTTAGCGCAAAGAGTAAGGTATTATGGAGGAGACGAATCCCCTTTATATACGTAATATTCTATGTTCGTTTTAAGTTCTAATGCTGCTCATTACGTCCAGTTGAAAAAATTATTTGTTTTCTCATTGTTTTTTTAAATAATGCTAGAAAATCCTGCGCCCCCTTCATGGGAATTCTCTTCCCTCATGAAAAATTCCTTCACGGAAAGATCCTCCCACATACCCCCCCCTCAACCCACCCCACCCCAACGCGAAAAAAGTCCCCCTGAAAACAGCTGTACACTTCATAATAACCATTACTATGTGTAAACACTGGTCAAAGTTTGTAACTTGCAGCCCCTCCCCCGGGGACTGTGGGGGATTAAGTCGTCCCCAAAGACATAGTTATTAGAGTTTCGACTAAGCTGAACAAAATGCCTATCTCCAAATTTTGATCCGGTGACCTTGGGGAAAAAATATGCGTGGCAGGGTGCCTAGGTGCCCTCCGATTTTTTTGGTCACTTAAAAAGGGCACTATAACTTTTAATTTCGGTTAGAATAAGCCCTCTCGCGACATTCTAGGACCACTGGGTAAATATGATCACCCCTGGAAAAAAAAAACAACAAACAAACAAATAAACACGCATTCATGATCTGTCTTCTGGCAAAAAATACAAAATATCACATTTTGTAGATTTTTTACAGTAGAGTTCTCTGATATGCTGAATTTGACAGTGTATTTTCGTTAAGTTGTGATGGTATGATTCTATGACTTTTAAGGGGTGTTTCCCTTATTTTCTAAAATAAGGCAAATTTTCTCAGGCTCGTAACTGTTGATGGATAAGACTAAACTTAATGAAATTTATATATTTAAAATCAGCATTAAAATACAATTCTTTTGATGTAACTAATGGTATCAAAATTATGTTTTAGAGTTTCGGTTGCTATTGAGCCGAGTCCCTCCTTACTACAGTGCGTTACAACAAACTGTTTAACATGAATTTCCTTTTTAAGTTTTCATTCTCAAAATAATTTAAAGGAGCCAGGAGTGGAGAGTACGAGGTGGCAAAAACGCAACATTTTAGGTAAAAACTTCTTTCGACGATTCACCCCTTCCTTAGTTATTTTAGAAAGGAATATCGACTTCAGGTAGATCACATAAATTGGTTGAGAGCACCAAGTACTTATTTATAAATCTCACAAATTAGTCGTAAAAATACTATTACTCCTAAAAAAAAACATTTCTCGGACTCGCAAGTTGGTTTTAAAATACAAATTAAAGAAAAAACCGTTGGAAAAAATCCACTGGGGGTAGACCCCTCCTCATTTATCATTTTGATAATCTCTTACTTCTTTGCTCAGCAAGCAACAGAAAAAAGTAACTAAATGTGAGGAGGTAGTAGCAATCACCACAATGCTATCTAACAATCACGCAATAAAAACGACCAATAATTTCACCAAGAGCTGCTAGAAATTCTTCAAACAAGAGAAGAAAAGTCATTTACTTCCCCAGAGAAGGAAAAAATTATGAGCTGATAACTAGTCTAGGAAAACTTTGAAAAAAGGGGTCAACCTAAAAAAAATTGCTATAGGAATGATTTTTTCACTACCAGACCAAAAAACATGTGCTGACTTCGAATCCAAAAAGTTTGCCAATCTAGCTCTTTTATTGTTTCTAGCTCTTTGAATTTTTTTGAGGTTGAATTCGATGTTACGGGAAAAAATGTTGATTGAGTAAATACCAGCAAAGGGGATTAGATATGTCATTTCTAGACTCTTTAAAGTCAGGTCTACTTGACTCATTTTGCTTGAATTCATCGGGAGTCATTTTGCTTGATTAACATTCGCAAGTGATGGTGAGTGGTCTTTTCATTTGTGTAAGGTCTTCGGCATGACTTGTGAAAACAATCCCCCGCAACAGCCTTCACATCAGTTCATTTTTATTTTTTGCTTGATTCGTTTATGCTTCTCATTCCTACTTCAGTTACAACAACTTTTTCGTGTATTTTTTCGTGTACTTCGAGTACTTTTGTTCTTACTGATTAAACAAATCATGATACTAGACTAGAATTCGACCCCATAAACTGAAGTAACGAGTCAATTGAAGCGGAAGGAAAACAAAATCAATTAAAAAATTTTCAGGTATTTTTCTAGTTGGAATTAAAAACATTAAAATTATCACTTAGACATCATAAATACCTCTGCAGTTTACATAATAACTTTAGCGATTCTGTTAAACATTTCAGGAATTATTCTAGTTTCAATTGACAAGTAAGATTTTTTGTTAAAACCCTAAATAAAATTGCTAGATTTTATACAACTAAATCTACAAACTTTTTATCAAACAGTCACCACGAGCTGTAAGTAAGGAGCGAAGCAACTCAATAGTAACTAAAACTCTGAGAAACAGAGTCTTGATAGCAATAAATAGGTAAAAAAAAAAAAAATGTTGATGCTTATTCAGAATATGTAAAATTCATCAAACTTAATGTTACCCTTATTTGTTTTTGTTCCCAGGGATGATCGTACCAAACCAGTGATCGTAGAAGATCGGGAAAGGGCTCATTCGATCGGAGATCAAAAGTTCTAGTGCCATTTTTAAGTGACCGAAAATCTTGGAGGGCAGCTAGCCCCCCCCCCTTCCACGCTCATTTTTCCCCAAAGTCGCCCGATCAAAACTTTGTGATCGCCATTTTTCTCGACGTAGTAAAAAATCTAATAATTCTGTTGAGGATGACTTGACGCCCAACAGTGCCGGGGGAAAGGGCTGCAAGCTATGAACTTTGCCCAATGTTTTCATATGTTTTGATACAGAAATGTTTTGATACCCAATGTTTTGATACCCAATGTTTTGATACAGAATTGGTTATTGGAAACTATACAGACCTTTTCATGGGGATTTTTTCTCGTGGAGGGAGGGGACATGGGTTAATATTTCCATGGAGGAATTTTTCGCAGGGGAAGGGTATTTTCCATGAGGGGGAGCCGCATTTCCCGGAAAAAATAATCAGAAATTAAATAAAAAAAGCAAGTTTTTTCAACTGAAAGTAAGGAGCAGGATTAAAATGAACAGAAATCAATGAAAGGGGTCACCCTCTTCTCAATGTCTCGCTCTTTACGCTGAAGTTTTTTCTTTTGAACTTGTAAAAGAGCAGATTATTCTAATTAAATAGCCTTTGTGATTCAGGAGTCATTATTAAATAGCTGGAAAAAATATCAAAATTTAGCTTAAAGAGCGAGGTATTAAAGAGAGGGCACCCCCACTCATTCAAAAAAGTCAGACTTTTATGTACGTCAAATTTGACTCGGAGAATACCTCGCCCTTTCCATCCTCAGTCCAAGTTGCTTTAATGTTCTGATATATCTAGAGATGTTAAATCAAATCCCTAAACCACTTTCTAAATTCGGAATTGTCTTTACAGGACGACATTCTTTGCATTAACCAAATTCAACCTCAACTTCAAACTAAAAACTTAACAAACTTTTCGGACTTGGAAACAGCACATATTTTTAGTCGGGTAGGGAAAGAATCATTTGTATAGCCAGGTAATAAGACTAAGGTTTTGCATTTTATACAGTCCTTCTAAAATTGAATAAAAAAATAAAAGTTTTTTAACTGAAGGAGCGACATTAAAACTTACAACGAACAGAAATTACTTCGTATGTGAAAGGGGCTGCTTCATCAACGCCCCGCTCTTTACGCTAAAGTTTGACTCTTTCTCTCAACTCTTCTTTTAAAAAAGTGAAAAACTTTAGCGTAAAGAGCAAGGCGTTGATGAAGAAGCAGCCCCTATCATATACGAAGTAATTTCTGTTCGTTTTAAGTTTTAATGTCGCTCCTAATTTTCAGTTAAAAAACCAGTTTTTTTTTGTTTTTTTTTGTTCAATTTCTGAACGTTTTTGAATCAATGCATGTTTTGACTTTGGCTCTCCGCAGAGGAATAATTAAAACGAAATTTGCATATTTATTTTTTGGCTAAATGGCTTTCTCATAGCTTTGATCGAATGATTTTGAGAAAAAAGGAGCGGGGGAGGAAGCCTAGTTGCCCTCCGATTTTTTGGTTACTTAAAAAGGCAACTAAAACTTTTAATTTTTTACGAATGTTTTTAATAGCAAAAGATATGCATAACTTATAAATTAGCTTACGTAACGAACTTTTGTATTCTCATGTTTTTAGTACATATCAGTACCTTGCATATCAGTACATAGTCAGTACCTAGATCTTTACATTAAAGCTTAAATTTTGTCCCAATTCATAAAGAATGACCCCTGAATCACAAAAGCCGTAGAATATATATTTGAAATTACTAAAAATACTTTAGCGTAAAGAGGGAGGTATTAGGAGGTGAGCCCCTCATATGCGTAATAATTTCTGTTCGTTTTAAGTTTTAATGCTGCTCCTTACTTCAGTTGAAAAAACTTTTTCATAATTATTTTTTCATAGTTTTTTTTAAATAATGCTAGAAAATCCTGCGCTCCCTTCATGGAAATTTTATTCCCCCATGAAAAATTCCTCGTTGGAAAGATCCCCCAACCTATTCCCCTCTTCTCAACCCCTCCCCCAAACCAAAAAATCCCCCTGAAAACGTCTGTACACTTCCCAATAACCGTTACTATATAAAAGCACTGGTCTATGTTTGTAACTTGTAGCCCTTCCACGGGGACTGTGGGGGAGTAAGTCGTCCCCTAAAGAAATAGTTATAAGGTTTTTCGACTACGCTGAATAAAATGGATATCTCAAAATTTTTATCCGTTGACTTTGGGAAAATAAATAGCGTGGGAGGGGGCCTAGATGCCCTCCAATTTTTTTGGTCGCTTAAAACGGGCACTAGAACTTTCATTTCCGTTAGAATGAACCCTCTCGCAACATTCTAGGACCACTGGGTCGATATGATCACCCCTGGGACAAAAAAACAACAACAAACAAACAAAAAAAACAAAAAAAAACAGATAAACACGCATCCGTGATCTGCCTTTTGGCAAAAAATACAAAATTCTACATTTTTGTAGATAGGAGCTTGAAACTTCTAGAATAGGGTTCTCTGACACGCTGAATCTGATGGTGTGATTAAGAATTGTGGGTCGTTAAGATTCTATGACTTTTAGGGGGTGTTTCCCCCTATTTTCTAAAATAAGGCGAAATTTCTTAGGCTCGTTACTTTTGATAGGTAGGACTAAACTTAATGAAACTTATATATTTAAAATCAGCATTATAATGCAATTCTTTTGATGTAGCTATTGGTATCAAAATTTTTCCATTTTTTAGAGTTTTGGTTACCATTGAGCCGGGTTGCTCCTTACTACAGTTCGTTACCACGAACTGTTTGATCAGCATAAGACTTTTATGTCAGGAACTAATCTATACTGAAGTTCTTCTAAAATATCAAACAGTTCGTGGTAACGAACTGTAGTAAGGAGCGAACCGGCTCAATAGTAACCAAAACTCTAAAAAATTGAATTTTGATATCAATAGCTACATCAAAAGAATCGCATTTTAATGCTGATTTTAAATATATAAGTTTCATTAAGTTTAGTCTTACCTATCAAAAGTTACGAAATTTGCCTTATTTACAAATTTGCCTTATTTAGGAAAATAGGGGGAAACACCCCCTAAAAGTCGAAGAATCTTAACGAAAATGACACCATCAGATTCAGCGTATCAGAGAACCCTACTGTAGAAGTTTCAAGCTCCTATCTACAAAAATGTGGAATTTTGTATTTTTTGCCAGAAGACAAATCACGGGTGCGTGTTTATTTGTTTGTTTGTTGTTTTTTTTTCCCAGGGGTCATCGTATCGACCAAGTGGTCCTAGAATGTCGCAAGAGGGCTCATTCTAACGGAAATGAAAAGTTCTAGTGCCCTTTTAAAGTGACCAAAAAAATTGGAGGGCATCTAGGCCCCCTCCCACGCTCATTTTTTCCCAAAGTCAACGGATCAAAATTTTAAGATAGCCATTTTGTTTAGCATAGTCGAAAACCATAATAACTATATCTTTGGGGATGACGTACTCCCCCACAATCCCTGGGGGAGGGGCTGCAAGTTACAAACTTTGACCAGTGTTTACATATTGTAATGGTTATTGGGAAGTGTACAGATGTTTTCAGGGGGATTTTATTTTGTTTGGGGGTGGGGCTGAGGAGAAGGGGCTATGTTGGAGGATCTTTCCTTGAAGGAATCTGTCATGGGGGGAAAAAATTCAATGAAAAGGGCGCAGGATTCTCTAGCATTACTATAAGAAAACAATGAAAAATAAACATGAAAACGTTTTTTCAAATGAAAGGAAGAAGCAGCATTGAAACCTAAAACGAACAGAGATTATTACGCATATGAGGGATTCTAAAAATACTTTAGCATAAAGAGCGAGGTATTTAGGAGGAGATAAATACCTTGCTCTTTATGCTAAAGTATTTTTAGTAATTTCAACTATTTATTCTACGGCCTCTCTGATTCAGGGGTCATTCTTAAAGAATTGGGACAAAACTTACGATTTAGTGTAAAGAGCGAGGTATTAACGAGGGTACAAACCCCCTCGTATACATAATAAAAATATAAGGTTATGAAAGTTTGTTACATAAGTTAATTCTGAAGTTACGCATATTTTTTACTAATAAAAGCGTCCGTTAAAAATTAAAAGTTCTAGTTGCCTTTTTAAGTAACCGAAAAATTGGAGGGCAACTAGGCCTCCTTCTCCACCCCCTATTTCTCAAAATCGTCTGATCAAAACTAAGAGAAAGCCATTTAGCCAAAAAAAGAATTAATATACAAATTTCATTTTAATAATTTATGTGTGGAGAGCCAAAACCAAACATGCAATAATTCAAAAACGTTCAGAAATTAAATAAAAAAAACTAATTTTTTTAGCTGAAAGTAAGGAGCGACATTAAAACTTAAAACGAACAGAAATTACTCCGTATATGAAATGGGTTATCCCCTCCGCAATCCCTCGCTCTTTACGCTAAAGTTTGACTCTTTGCCACAATTCTACTTTTTAAAACAATTAAAAGCTTTAGCGTAAAGAGAGAGGGATTGTGGAGGGGATAACCCATTTCATATACGGAGTAATTTCTGTTCGTTTTAAGTTTTAATGTCGCTCCTTACTACCAGCTAAAAAAAATAGTTTTTTTTTATTTAATCCAAAATAAGGCACGAAACGAGTATTGGATTACCTTTAGCTGAAAGCAAAGGACCATGCAAGTTTGCGAAATGTTTGGAAGGGTCTATTTGGAACAGCAATAAGGCCATACCTGGGGGGGATGTGGTTTGAGCCCCCCTCCAAAATGTTTGCCTGACTCGTAAAAACGTAACAAAAATGGATATAAAACATTTTTATGTGTTTTTGAGTTTTTTTGGTTAGCCCCCCCCCCCGAAAAATCTTATGTGCAACCCTGAACAGCGGGATACATTTATGCAGTTACTATTGCAAAGGAGGAGACCGCGACAGCGATGTGTTCAAAAGAGTTTGTTAATCTTTTCTGTTTTTTACTTTAATTTAGCTTTGATCAGTCACCTCACCCTCTCAAGTTGAAGTAACATAGTTACCCAAGTTACCATACCATCTTAGGAGACGAAAGATTTTCTTTCTTTTTTTAATAAAAATTCTCACCTTCTCTCCTCCAAAAATCATTTCATTTCAAACTTTTGAAATAAAATTCAACTTGAAATGGTATCTACTCTTAATTCTACTTTGCGTATTATCGTCTATTTAAATTATTTTATTTACATTTAGTTTTATTTATAATGAACAGATTTATAAGTATAATAAAATATAATTTAGTTTATAGTTTATACGTATTTACATTTATTTAAATTATAAAAGTATCCTTTGAGCTGAAACCTTCTGTTACTTCAAGTTTCTTAAAATCCAGGCCGTTATGGCTCAATATCCTACTCTCTAGCTTTTATTTTTTAAAAAAAAGCTCACGCAGCACTAGTGCAAAGGCATTCATAGGCAATTATTGTCAAGCCAAGAATTGTGCCTTACGCATTGTTCCCATGTACGTGACTGACCAGATATCTCGGTTCAGACAGGTCTCATTCAAATATAAAATGTACTGCTTATATAAAATATATTGCATACGTTCGACCCGAGCATACAGTTTAGAAGAGTTGCTTTTAATGCTCATATATATAGTAAAATATTTTTCAGATTTGCCATAGTGTCAAATGCGCTTTTATTTCAGATGTGGCATACTTTTTACAATTTGTCAGCGAAATTTCTTGCAGAAAAAATGATTTAAAAGCAGGGACAGGGGAAAGACAAATTTCAATAAAGAAATTTCAATCTCTCTCTAATTTAAGACCAAGTACATTCTAAAAAAGCTTTCAAAGAGGGCAATTTGTTCTTCAGTCGTAAGAAGAGTCACATGTTAAAAAAAAAGAAAAGAACAACAGCAGTAGCAACCATACCTCACTTAGACTTAATAGGAGTTCCTCAAGGTCCAAAATTATTACCAAGTATGACACTTTCCGCAAACTTTAAACTTTAACATACATATTTAGAAGAATGTACCTAATACCAAGTTGTATTACTTTTTAAATAGGAAGCTGTTTTTACACGGCCAGCTTTCAACTATTACCCCTAATTTATTTTGTACCAGAAATTTACCATATTAATACCAGAAATTTGTGGGTAATATATCTAATTTCTGTTTCGACGATAGAACTTTACTGTTATATAAGTCTCCTGAAGTTACCAATGAGTGCGGGCAAAGCAAATTTAATCAGATGAGAAATGAATCCATTCCCTAAGTCTTCTACCATTCTCATCCTAGGAAATCAATTATTTCCTAATTTATACATAAGGAAAAATGATTCACAGATCGGACCTCAAAAAACAGAGAATTAATGTATTTACACAGCGTTTTTCAAGAAAAAACAAATTAGCTTGCTCCAAGGATTCTGTCTTTGGATTTCTGTTTTAAATAAATGACAAAAAAAAGCTACGTTAAAGTAAGTTTTAAAGTACGAAATGCACTAAATGTGATGTATTGGTAAAATTTGAATTGTATAAAACTGATCCAGTTTTCAAAATTGTTTTTATAGTTACTATATCATCAAAGTTTAAAGAACAAATCAGTCCTTGGCACCGGATAATAAATCATATGATAGGAAGTGGATTAAACTTGAAATTGGGAAGAGATGTAAATAGCAAGTGTTGATAAACAAGGGCAGAAAAAGAGGCCACGATCCCTCACAAGTGTGTAGGACACAAAACGTTTCTAGACATACTATAAATTTCGAATCACAAGTGGTCAGCAGATGGGCTCGAATAGGAACAGTTATTGCGTTTACCTTCAGCGCGACACACCAAAAGGAAGCTCCCTAAATACATATGTTAGCTTTCTACCTAATTTACATTCTTAATGAGAAAATAATATAAACTTTTTTTTCCAATTTAAATATTTAATAAGGAAATAGTAAGTGGGTGTGTAATTCTCTTTCAAAGCCTCAGACCACAAAGTAGGTCAGAAGGCAATGAACTTGAAAATACGTCTTTCCACAAAATATTTAAAGGAAGGAACACAGGACAAAACCAATAGAAACTTTTGACCTAGTACTTTCTGGGATTCGCTCTAAACTTTAATCAGTACCTGCAAAAAACTAACCCTTTAATGTCCTCTTTATTTCTGGGAACATAAAAGATTCATCAAGGATAAAGGCCTGGCTGGAGTTACTCCATTTCACAAAGAGCCAACCAAGGTTCCATATATACCACAAAGAGTATACCAAGCAACATGGAGGGTAAGAGTAATTACAGTTATTGCTTATCGCAAAAATTCGCACAAAAGCAATGAATGAGCCAGAGCATGATCATGGCTCAAAATCCGATTTTCTTTTCGAATTGCTGCTTGCAGGAGTAGTTGATCTTGTGAGTACTATTCCTTAATAATCGCCTGATCTTCTGGTAAGAGGTCATGATGAAATATGGCATAAACACAGTGAGCATAACATACTCAATTCACCTTAAAACTTGACCACACCCACACTGTTTTGGTCTTGGTGATCCAAAGCATCTCCAGTGAGATAATGGCGCCTCCATTTTGATCTCATTCCTGTAAAGCCATGTTTCATCACCAGACATGACATAGATCAGTAGTTTTGCATCACTGCTAAATTCATTTAGTGACTCGCAAACAGTTTCTAGCCAATACTTTTGGGACAAAGTCAACCACTATACACTTAAGGCCTATAACATCCAAAAATTTTCCATGTCAAGAACCAATTGATATGCCAAACCATCAGTAACTTCTCTGATCGCAATTTGGAGATCGTTCGTAATAGTTTCTTTCGTTTTTTCAATATTTTCGGCCTTCACTGATTGATGTGAGGGTCCAGAGCACCTTTCAAAGGCTTGACGATCTGTGTTTTAAAGACCTCTGAAAATTCTGTTTCGAATTTTCTCCTGTTAGTCAACAGGAGAAAATGTCCAGCTCAACTTTTACCAAATTCGTTAACCTACGTAATCCAATTAATAGTCCAGCCACAGCTTTGTTTTATATTTGTGATGGACCCTTTCAGGGTCCATCACAAGGGAAATCAGGTCCATCTAAGGGAAATCAAGTCTCTTCGTTGAAAGGGCCCATCACAAATATAAAACAAAGCTGTGGCTGGACTATTAATTGGATTACGTTTGTTAACGAATTTGGTCAAAGTTGAGCTACTTTCACTGATAAGATTGTTTTCACATTCAGTTGTTATGTTACTATAAGAAGATGTAGCTGGGAATCAAATCCTTTTTCAATACATTCTTCTTCTTGTTCCACTTTCCGTTGCTTTTTTAAAGTTGGTTTTGAGCTAAAGAAAAGGAGCAAAGAGCTCTGTCTTTTATTGCTTTTATTAGCCTGTTATAACCAATAAAATTGATTCAAATATATTTTTTATAAAATTATAAAACACATCAAAGTTGTGAGCTGGACAAAGTTGGTTTTTACAGAACTCGTTTAGGAACCGAAAGCTTGGCCATCTTACATCGTTGAGCTACAGACGCGCTTATTCTGAATTAATAATTTACAGAATATGTAGCTGCTGAGCAGTCCCAATCTTGGGACCACATGTGTATGCATTCTTCCACCTGATGGGGGGGGGGTGCAACAAGCAGTTAAAAAGTAACGATACCCCCTTCCTTCCCTAAGTCTTCAATGGGTAATTTTTATTCAATCAATATCAAAGAAAAGTTACTATTTAGCAAAAATGTTACTCAGTAAAGTTCAAAAGCATTACAGAATACATAAATAAAGAATGCACATGCATCAAACAAACATATATTAAGTAGTGGACTCAGCTTTTACTAAGGCTGTAAGCAATGAGTTGCTGCAGACGACAGTAATGTACTGTAAACAAGCTTTTGGGTGGGTGAATGTGAGTTCTTTAAGATCCGATTTTCCCCTGCTTTGCCGTTAGTATTAAATTGTACCCCCCCCTTCCACTTCTTTCAACTCCAGTGCTCATCACAGGAGACAAAATTTCCCAGTCGATGAACGCCATATTCCAACAGCTCCGTGCATCATGTCATTAAGTTGCATGCGATTTGAAAATGACGTATTAGCAGATCAATAAGTACACCCCCTAAATTGCTATTGTTGAAACCTTATACAGCAAAATTAAAACCCTTCCCCTCACTGAACAACAAGAAAAAATTACTTTTTTACATGGGCAATAGGGATATGTTCTCTTATTTTCCTTCGTCACTGTTGAGGCACTAGAACATTATAGAGAGCTGTGTAAGAACTCATTAATGTTAATTCTCATATTTTATCATTTTTTTTATATGATATACTCGATAAAGCCGTAATAAAGTGCCATATGGAACACTAAAAGCGCAAAGTAGGTGTGATTTTTGGGAATAGAAAGGCTGGGCCGGACACATGAGCTAATTTTATCACATAGAGCTAATTATGAGCTCATATATAAAATATTTTTTTTATTTTACTGCTCTCTATGAATTTGACTTAACAAAGCAATCGTAAAAAGCCACATGGTACCCAAAAAGTGCGCTTTGTGTTGTTTTTTTCATTTTTTAAATAAAAGAATAACAAAAAAAAGTGTTGTCCAATGTTAAAACTCGGTGGACAAATTTCCCCCACACCTGCAGAAATCTCGTCTTGAAATTTTCCTTACATTTGAAATAGCGAAATTATTTTAATTTAAAGTAATTTGAAAGAAATTTGTGAACTATGAACTTACTAGATGAGCATTTTTTTTTATTAAGAACATCAAGAAAGTCAGAACAATTTTTGGCGACATTGCAGTAGTAACCTTACATGAATTAAATAAAAAAAAAAATAGTTTTTTAAACTGAAAGTAAGAAGCGACATTAAAACTTAAAACGAACAGAAATTACTCCGTATATGAAACGGGTTGTCCCCTCCGCAATCCCTCGCTCTTTACGCTAAAGCTTTTAATTGTTTTAAAAAGCAGAATTGTGGCAAAGAGTCAAACTTTAGCGTAAAGAGCGAGGGATTGCGGAGGGGACAACCCGTTTCATATACGGAGTAATTTCTGTTCGTTTTAAGTTTTAATGTCGCTCCTTACTTTCAGTTTAAAAAACTAGTTTTTTTATTTAATTTCTGAACGTTTTTGAATTAATGCATTTTTGACTTTGGCTCTCCGCGCATAAATTATTAAAATGAAATTTTCATATTAATTCTTTTTTGGCTAAATGGCTTTCTCTTAGTTTTAATCAGACGATTTTGAGACATAAGGGGTGGGGAAGGAGGTCTAGTTGCCCTCCAATTTTTGGTTACTTAAAAAGGCAACAAGACCTTTTAATTTTTAACGAACATTTTTGTTAGTAAAAAATATATACGTAACTTAAGAATTAACTTACGTAACAAACTTTTACATTCTTATATTTTTGATTATGTATATGAGGGGGTTTGTCCCCTCGTTAATACCTCGCTCTTTACACTAAATCTTAAGTTTTGTCCCAATTCTTTAAGAATGACCCCTGAATCAGAAAGGCCGTAGAATAAACAGTTGAAATTGCTAAAAATACTTTAGCTTAATGAGCAAGGTATTTATCTCCTCCTACATACCTCGCTCTTTATGCTAAAGTATTTTTAGAACCCCTCATACGCGTAATAATCTCTGTTCATTTAAGTTTTAATGCTACTCCTTACTTTCAGTTGAATTAAGTTTTTCATGTTTATTTTTTCATTGTTTTTTTTATATTAATGCTAGAAAATCCCGCGTCCTTTTCATTGAATTTCTCTTCCCCCATGACATGCAAGAAAATCCCGCGCCCTTTTCATTGAATTTATCTTCCCCCATGACATATTCCTCCAAGGTAAGATCCTCCCACATAGCCACCTCTCCTCAACCCCACCCCAAACCCAAAATATCCCCCTGAAATCGTCTGTACACTTCCCAATAACCATTACTGTATGTAAACACTGGACAACGTTTGCAGCCCCTCCTCCAGAGACTTTGGGGGAGTGAGTCATTCCAAAGACATAGTTATTATGTTTTCGACTATGCGGAACAAAATGGCTATCTCAAAATTTTGATCCGTTGACTTTGGGAAAAAATGAGCGTGGGAGGGGGCCTAGGTGCCCTCCAATTTTTTGGTCACTTAAAAAGGGCACTAGAACTTTTCATTTCCGTTAGAATGAGCCCTCTTGCGAGATTCTAAGACCACTTGGTCGATACGATGACCCCTGGAGAAAAGAAAAAAAACAAAAAACAAACAAATAAACACGCAACCGTGATCTGTCTTCTGGCAAAAAATACGAAATTCCACATTTTTGTAGACAGTAGTAGTAGTAGTAGTATTAATTTATTAACCAAAGGAAATAACACAGACAAAATCAATCGGTAGCACACCAAAAGCGTTGCTTGCGAGGGTGTGTTACTAACAAAAAGAACAAAAAATAGAAGAAAAAAAGAACAAAAACAGAAAAACAATGAGTTAATCTAAAATGAGCAAATTTTTGCTACAGGGTTCTCTGATACGCTGAATGCGATGGTGTAATTTTTGTCTCGTTAAGATTCTTTGACTTTTAGGGGGTGTTTCCCCTTATTTTCCAAAATCAGGCAAATTTTCTCAGGCTCGTAACTTTTGATGACAAAGATTAAATTTGATGGAACTTATATATTTAGAATCAGCATAAAAATTCGATTTTTTTTATGTATTTATTAGCATCAAAATTCTGTTTTTTAGAGTTTCGTTTACTATTGAGCCGGGTCGCTCCTTACTACAGTTCGACCACGAACTGTTTGATTAAAACTTACCGGGAATACCAAACGGAATGGAAACATTGACATATAGAGTTTGAAAAATACCTTCCCGTTTGTATCTTTGTAGATCAAAACATCGAAATCTAGAAAATTACACAATTTTGAAGAAGACAATATTGAATAGTTCGGGAAAGACTACAGATCTTTGCCTTAGACCGAAGTCGACATCAAATAGAGGGGAAAGTTTTCCATTGACCTGGATGCAGGCTCGTGTGTGCTGATAAGCCAAAATGACTCGTGTAATCTTAGATGAGATACAATCCTCTTCCATCACCATCCCAATTCCTGCCCAGATGACTGAATCGAAGGCCGTAATGAAGTCGATGAAGACAGCTACAGTGATTTGTTGATGCTTGGCTCTATGTTCACAAATCGGTGGACAGGTTCTTTCGTTGCGGACTTTGCGGAACCGGTTAAGCAGGATCATTACAAAGATTTATCTCGCAACGCTCATTAGTGAGATCCCTCTGTAATTTTTGCATTCAGTGCGGTCGCCTTTCTTGCATTAGGCTGGCATTAAAACTGAGTCTGGCCATTCTTGGGGAAACCGTTCCTGAGACCAGAATGAGCAGAAGAGCTTCTGTAGTTTTTCAGCGAAAATAGGAGCAGATTTGTAGACTTCGGCCGGGATAGAATCTGTGCCTGGTGCCTTGTGATTCCTTAGCTTCTTGATTGCCTCTTTGATCTCTTGTATTAATGGGGGAGGGGGGTGAACATTGACGTTGTTGTAGAGGACTTGTTGAGTCGGAGGTACTGAGGTGTGGTTAGGGTTGCCTGGTTGGAGTGCAGTAACGCTATTATTGGGAGGCGTTTGAGTGGAAGGGATATTGTGACTGGGATTCTGCAGCTTCTGCAAGTGGTTCTGCCATCTTGCGATTATGTCATCTTTTCTTAACAGAAGCGTTCCATCTTCGCCTCTAACTCCAGTTGAGATCTTTTTACTTTTTCCAGTTGCTTCTTTTAGTAGTGGGTAAAGCTTTCAAGTGTCTGAATGACTAGTAGCCTTCTGCATATCTGCTGCCATGTGGTCCCAGTAGCGTTGTCTGTCGCCGCGGGTGGATTTATGGAATTCTTTTCTCAATGTTTTGAACATCTGTAACGGTATTTCCACTCTGTCTTTTTCTGGTTTAATAGCTTGATGGTGTCTTCTGAGATCCACTTTTTCTGCTTCCGATTCAGCCTACCAAGGACTTTTTTAGAGGCGTCTGTTATGGTGTCTCTGATCTTCCTCCACTCATCTTCAATGTTGATGGTGGTTGGTCTGTTATCGTCGTTCGCGAACAGGATGTCAAACGGTTGGATAATTCCAAGCGGAACTCTTCGGCGACAATTTTATCCTGAAGATGTGCTACATCGTATCAGGGATGAGGTTGCATTCGTTTCCTCGAGGCCAGCTTTACGGTCAGGGAAGCTCTTAGCAGCATATGATCAGTGCCGTTCTTCACCCCAGTGTCGGTTTGAAGTTTTGATTTAAAGATTTGAAGTAAAAATTAAAACGATTAAATGATTCCTGGATCTGATCCCCCCTCCTACTAACTTCTATGACTAGAGTACAAATTGACCTATCTAGCTACAGTACGAATATTATTATAAAAAGTCCTAAGTCTTATTTTCTTTTTCGATGATTTCCTTTTCATATTTTTCAATGAAGAAAATATCTTATTTTCAACGATGTCTTGTTTTCAATTATTCCATTGCTGTCCACATTGTAGATACTTTTGAAAGTTTTAAAACAAGAAAGTCTTATCTTGAACTGATAGATTTTAGGAAGTAAAAGACCTTGAAGTATCAGGAAAAAAATTAATTTCGGTAAAACTGGCAAAACAGGAAGTATAGTGCATTTTCACAATTTTGCCATTAACTAGGCTCACCTATGTATTCGATGATTGCGTTTCAAAGGCGTTATATTTGTATAAATATTAATGTGGAACATATTAGGAAGTGTAATAGATTCCTGGTTTTTGCTTTATTTTTTTTTTATTATTATTGAAAACAAGGATGGAATAATTAAAAAACCTTATCTGCTCGAAATAAACAATGAAGTTGAAACTTAAAACAAGTAACAGTTTTAAAATGACTTAATAGTTTTTTCTCCTACGTATTGGGGGACAACTTCCCCCAACCCCTCCCCCATCAACGACACCATTAACTTCACACCTAGCAAAAGCTAAAGTGTCAAAGTCTTCAACTTTTTAATACTTCTATGAAAGTGCTTCTATGATTACTTCCCATGACGAAACGTGCCTTAATAACAAAGGGCAGCGTTATCATCTCAAGTCATACTGCTTTAACGCTAACTACAACTTATAAAATGAACCATTCCACCTCTTAGAATAGTTTTGTTTATGGCCTGGGGCATCGTAAAACGAAACTAATCTTGGGCAGCTGTCCACTTACGATTGACAGCCTTAAGTTGGGACAGTAAGAACATCTTAGATAAGTTTTATCATAGATATCATGGGTAATGATTTGGTAGTATCTTTTACAGGAGACATTGGACATTTAACAATAGATATATTAAATGGATACATATGCGCAGAGAATTGAACCAGTATACCTAGCATTAGTAAGTTAAATAACCTTACTCTTATGAACGCTGTATAGTCATAAACATTTATCCTTTATTTGAACTATTAACCTAAATATTTACCAATTCTTGAATGTTGAAGCTCAAAATGAGATTTTGAATAGTAATGTCCTATCAGTGCTAATTTATGGTTCTAAGAGCTGGGCGGTGACAAAACAGCTAGAGAAAAGAATCCAAAAATTTTGAAAATAATTGCCTTCGACGGATTCTCGGAATCAGCTGGACAGACAAAAATAACCCACTCATTCATAAGAGAGAAAACTACCATTCGTTGTTGATAAAGTCATGAGCAGTAAGTAGCGATATCAACTTGAAACTTGCGATTGTCTATCGTCTGCCTCATGATGTTTGGTGTTGGACTCCTTCAGGAGTTCGACGGCGCGCACAACAGAAGGTTTCAATTGGACAATACCTAGAAAAAGACGCAGCGCTCTCAAGAATATCCCTTGATGAACTTTGGCTGAAGACGCTGGGAAGGTCATCGTGGAGAGGCATCGTTGCCACCTTATGCGCCGACCGGCGTGGGAAGTCCTAAGTCTAAGTAAGTAAGAATGTTTTCCTGGGTAGAAAAAACTTTGTTTTGTCTAATTTGCTGGTGATTTCATATTTTCAAGAGATGGGGGTAGAAGTCTAACTTCTGCAGATTTTGCTAAAAGTGCATTCAGATTGCTACATTGATGAATGTAACATTAAATTTTCTAAAAATGCGGCTAATTCTTGCCTGGGACAAAAAGGGATTTTTCTTTTGGAAGCTTGTCCTAAGCCAGACCCTACCGTGCGATAGCTGATGTGTAATTTTGTAATCTATGTCAGAGGTAAATATTTAAAGTTGTTACGTCAAGCTTCAGTTTCTTCGAGACACGGTTCGTTTTCCGAGTGGAAAGCTCAAATAAGTCAAATTAGCCAGCAGTAACCAGTATCAAATTTCAGTATCACCAATAACCAATTAGAATCAATTCCAAAAAATGTGTGGCCGTTCCTTGCCCCCCCCCCCCCTCATCAAAATTAAATATTTTTAGAATAAACCGGTTATTAGAATAAAATCCGAAGAGCATAAAAGTAAGACAGTTCCTTGGCCCCCTCATCAAAATATGGTCTTTGAATAGTAAATAAAGAAATTTAGAAATTCAACAAAGGAGCATTTTCCTGAGATTCTGCTTTCTACTGTTTCAAGCCATTTCTAAGTGCGATGTCTATTAAACTTGTATTTTGATTTTCCACGCATGGGATGGAGGGAGAGGACTGGTGCGCTTCCTCAAATTTAATTAATTAAAAAAACAAAGTTCTTCTGAGGGAAGTAAAGAGTGAAGTTGAAACTTAAAACGGACAAAAATTATTGCTTCATAGTTTAAATAAAATATACCGATAAAACTGGTGCAAATAGACGAGCTGATGATATTTCTATATGTTTCCAAGATTATAGAAAACTAGCACTTTACTGAAAACGCTAAACAATATAGGAGTTTTGTCACAGTAAAAGAAAACTGATTAAGAACACTTTTTACCATATAGAATAAAGCATTTTAGGAATGCTGCTCTTTTTCGTTTAGAAAAAATAAAATAAACAAAAAAATAAAAAATAAACACGCACCCGTGATAGGTCTTCTGGCAAAAAATACGAACATTTTTTTGTAGATAGGAGCTTGAATCTCTTACATTAGGCTTTTCTGATACGCTGAATGCGATGGTGTTAATTTCGTTAAGATTCTTTAACTTTAGGGGTGTTTCCACCTATTTTCTAAAATAAGACAAATTTTCTCAGGCTCGTAACTTTTGTTGGGTAAGACTAAACTTGATGGAACTTGTATATTTAAAATCAGCATTAAAATACGGTTGTTTTGATGTAACTATCGTAACAAAATTCGATCTTTTAGAGTTTCGGTTATTATTGAGCCGGGTCGCTCCTTACTACAGTTCGTTACCACGAAATGTTTGATTTGTATCACTTATGCACAATGAGCTCAATATAATGATTTGATCTCACTTTGGTTTTGAAAAGGATATTTGATGATTAGTTTCTAGACCAGTCCGAAGTGAATATATCTTTATATAGACTAGCTTTGGAATCTGTATTACAAGTCATAACTTACAATTCTTCGTTTTACAATGAGAAATAACCGGATTTCCAGAGTTTATATTATGGCTTATTTGATCTTCATTTCGAGTGATACTAAAGCGTATTTCTTACAATTTAAAATTGTAAATTGCTCACTATTGGTATTAGAGATGGTGGGACCAGGATGCTACCTGACAAATCAATTCATTATTTCTGTATGTTGTTCAATTACTTTGCGGTTTTTAAAATAATTTTAACTGCATACTAAAAGTTACTGACATCACAGCTGGTGTAAAAATATGAAAACCGATATAGGTTAGTTTATTGGTGTCAGGCTAAGTACTCACATTTGACTCCCAAATTATTAATCTTCTTTTTATGCTTGAATCTTGCATTTTCAGTAAAGTTGTAGTTTTCTGTAATCACACCGACACAGGAAAACATCATCAGTAGGTTTATTTGCACTAGATTTACAATGTAAATTACATGTAAACCTACATTTACATGTAAATGTAAATTTACATGTAAACCTACATTTACATGTAAATGTAAATTTACATGTACAAATTTACATTTTACATTTACAAATGTAAAATTGTAAATGTACAAGTTTACAATTGTAAATGCACAGTTTGCAATTACAAATATACATTTACATTTAAGTTACAATGTAAATTTACATGCAAGATATACTTGTGAAGCAATAGTTCTGGTTCGTTTTAAGTTTCAACTTCACTTTGACTTAATCTCTACCCATTTATAATCCAAGTTTAATGTAGAAGCAACGCAGACATGACCTTTTTTATTTTTATTTTCTCAGGGGGAGGGGGCAGCACCACTCATATATGGAAAAATTTCTATTCATTTTAAGTTTCAATGTTACTCATTAATTCCAGTTGTTTTGTTTTTATTTAATCTAAAATAAAATATTCTAAGAATGAAAATAAGATCAGGGCAAGACCTACCACGTCAAAAGCCGCGTCGCTCTACCCTGAGGTGAGTCTAAGGCTCTTCTGAGGCATTGTTATATGACAGTATTTTACAATTCACAGAGGTCAAGTTGATGCCCCTCCAAGTTGTCACAAATTAGCACATCGCTCTTGACCAGCATACTCTATTCCCCTTGTAAAATCTTTCGAGACTTCTTCGTTATAATAGATGACTACTAGTAGAGCAGTCAAGACATCCAGGCTGGTAAGGATGTCCTAAGCATCTTTGCCATGACCTTAACAACTCCAGATGCCCTTCCATTTTTCAACTTAAAGAACTGTCAGATCAACCAAGGGCCGTAGTCAGATCGACTACGGGCCAAAAGCAATTTAGGCATTTAGCGTTAACGAGCATAGAACACAATGAATTAGAAACAGTCAATTGGGATTACATAATTAATAATTTTGCAGAGACTAAAGTATAAAAAGTTAGATTTAATTAAATCGAAAAATTGATTAATTTATGATTTTTTTTTCAAATTAGGATGAAAATGTTTTGTGACAGGAGGGAGGGCGCTAATCAAGATTTTGCCCTGGGCGCGAGAGAGGCCAGAACCGCCAGTGTAGTGGTATCTGATTAGCTCTATTTGGTTCTACGTAGTTATTATAAGTTTTATTTTTAGCTGTTTTAGTCACAGTGAACGTCAATTTTTATTGACCGGAATACTCTCCTTTATTTACACTTATGAATCCCCAATTGGGCCACCCTAGGCTTCTCCACGGATATTCTAATATTCTACGAATATTCTACCTATAAGCAATTGAACTTTTAAATTTTTTCCAGGACGCTTTAAGTTACGTAAGGTTACATGCTAAGTAAAGTGTATGCTTGTTGCAGTATTAATGACGGATAGATAATCAAACTACACATTTCGCCGACTTATAATGGCATATTCAAAATTAATAAAAATTCCAAGCTCAATGGGCTAAGTTCATAATTATGCCAGGTACAAGCATAGTTCAGCATAATAGCTACAAATTTTGCGGAAATTTATTGCAAGTGGCACGTGCTACGGCATAAAAAAAAGTCCTTAATATTTCTGATTGGCAGTAAGGGTAAACTTTCTTAAGTTCAGATATTCATTACTAAACTTGCTGTTAGTCAATGGTAACTTCAAATCGTTCTTATCTTCACTTCTTTGTTTTTACTTGGGTAGTCATACATAATACTCACTAAAAAAAAAATATTAAAAGATACCTCGTAAATTCCACATAGAAGGAACCAAACATTTTTCTCTCCCTTCTTATAGGGTAATTATGTATTTTTTTTTATCTAATTATCAAGTTTTATACAAACTTTCATCAATTTCAAGAGAATGAATGCTTATACTAGTGTCTCGTTTTTAGTATATGCATGCCTCCTTTAGTGATAAACAAGAACCATTTTTTATTTCATACAAAATAAATTAGTTCTATTAACAAAGAAATATATATTATTCATCATTCTGAATACCTGAGTTTCATCCTGAAATCCCTCTATGAAATTAATTTTAAAGAACAAAAAACAAATTTATCAAAATATTTCCAAAATACTTAAATTGCTATAACTTGCAGCATGAGATAAAAAAATAATCGAAATTAACTAGAGAAATTTCAACTACAGTAATCAGTAGTGCACATAGCTTTCACATTTTCGTATTTCTTTCTTCCCTTTTAATAAAGGATTTTCTATTTCTAAGTCCAAATGCACTGCAAATGGTTTATCTAACATTGCCCATCTTCGTATGCATTATATACACTCTTATTCTCTTAACTTGTTGCAATTACTCTTCGAAAAAATTAGCCATTCCATTTTTAACTTTTTTTTAATTGATACATCAATAAGTTTATGCCAAAAAAGATTTAATTCTGTCACACCTCCTTAACTGTTGTCATGAAGCTCAGAAGCATCTATCAAATTTTTCATGTCTTCCTTGCTTAGATAGCTCAGTATTTGTTCAACACATTCATATGATACCTTAGCAAATCTATTAAAGAGAGAATTGAAATTTCTATTGGCTAGTTCAAGTAACACTTTTTTTCTATACCCTCTCTGAAATGACTTCTTATTATTGCATTAAGAAATTTCGCTTCCCAGTTCGCTAACTTCAGTAAACTTTTCAAGAAATTTTCTTTCATCGTGTATACCACCATTGAGCTTAATCATTTGACCAGGGTGTCATAAAATATTGAAATATTGTCTCACTCCACATTTTTGCTCGCTCTCTTTTACATTCATTCTGAAACTCATTTACACGATAACTGGGAATAAACTGGAACAAGAGTGATATGTTTTTTTTTTCACTTACATGTAAATTTGTCAGTTTCATATTTGATATTTGGTATGCAAGATATTCATTTTCAGTTTCAGCAAAAGCTGAAAAGACATTTTATCCGTGAAATTTATGTCAGACCCATGATGATGATGATCATTTTATTAAGTGATTAAACCTTCACAAGTATTTCACTGCTAAATGTCTACAAACTAACACTACAAAGAAAGAAAAAAAAACTAGAATAAATGAAACTAGTAAATGCTACAATCAAAGGCAACAATCATGAATAAATATCAAATATTAACATTAAACCAATCTTCTAGTTGAATACAAGAATCTGTTCAAACATTTACTTAACACCCAGACCAAGTCAGACCCATGCTCGAGAAGAGTTGCAGCAATTTTATTTTCATAACCAGAATAATAATGAAGAGCACATTGAAGTGCTGTTCTTACATCCTTGTCTCTAGAGTAAATACAGGCTCAATATTTAAGAAGAGAATCAACAACTTCTTGATTATCAATTACGCAATTTCTAGAAGCTGCTATATGAAGCAGAGTTGCACCATCATTATTTCTTATAGTAAGATTAGCCCCACGCTGCAAAAGATAATTAGCAGTTTCTGACCCTCCCATAACAGATGCTATAGGAAGCCGAGTTATACCATCATTATTCCTTATATTAACATCGGCTCCATGCTGCATAAGATAATTAACAGCTTCTGACACTCCCATAACAGCTGCTATATGAAGCTGAGCTGCAATATCATTATTTCTTATATTAACATCAAATCCATGCTGCAAAAGATAACTAACAGTTTCTGAACCTCCCATAACAGCTACTATGAAGTCGAGTTGCAGCATCATTATGTCTTATATTAACATGAGCCCCACACTGCATAAGGTAATTAACAGCTTCTGACACTCCCATAACAGCTGCTATATGAAGCTGAGCTGCAATATCATTATTTCTTATATTAACATCAAATCCATGCTGCAAAAGATAACTAACAGTTTCTGAACCTCCCATAACAGCTACTATGAAGTCGAGTAGCAGCATCATTATGTCTTATATTAACATGAGCCCCACACTGCATAAGGTAATTAACAGCTTCTGACACTCCCATAACAGCTGCTATATGAAGCTGAGCTGCAATATCATTATTTCTTATATTAACATCAAATCCATGCTGCAAAAGATAACTAACAGTTTCTGAACCTCCCATAACAGCTACTATGAAGTCGAGTTGCAGCATCATTATGTCTTATATTAACATGAGCCCCACACTGCAAAAGATAATTAACAGCTTCTGACACTCCCATAACAGCTGCTATATGAAGCTGAGCTGCAATATCATTATTTCTTATATTAACATCAAATCCATGCTGCAAAAGATAACTAACAGTTTCTGAACCTCCCATAACAGCTACTATGAAGTCGAGTTGCAGCATCATTATGTCTTATATTAACATGAGCCCCACACTGCAAAAGATAATTAACAGTCTCTGACCCTCACATAACAGCTGCTACGAAGCCAAGATGCACCATCATTATTTCTCATATTAACATCAGCCCCATGCTGCAAAAGATAATTAACAGTTTTTGGCCCTCCCATCATTACTGCGAAATGAAGCGGACTTGCACCATCCTTTATTCTCAAATAATCAACAATATATGAACCTCCAACAGAAGCTACTTAATGAAGATGACTTGCAAGGTCCTTTATTCTTGCATTAACATCAGCACCAGACTTTAGAAGCCATTCAACAGCGTAAAATTCCTAAAGAAGCTGCGTAATGAAGCGGAGTCTCACCATCATTATCCCTCATATTAGCATTAGCACCAAACTTTAGAGGGCATTCAACAGTTTGTGAGTTGGAGTTATACAAAATCTACTCTCAACTACTAAATTAAGCGGACTTTCGACTACACTCTTTTTTATATTAACATTAGCCCCACGCCGCAAAAGATGATTAACAGTTTGTGAACCTCCATATCTAGATCCTAAATGAAGTGGACTTGCACCACAATGTCCTTTACATGGACATCAGCCCCATGCTTCAAAAGAAAATCAATGATTTGTAAGTTTTTGTAAAAGCGGCTAAATAAAGTAAACTGTGATAGTTACAATCATGAGAACCATCAATAGTTCTTGCATTAACATCTCCTTCATGCTTTAAAAGTAATTATGTAATTTCGACACTACAGTTTCTTATTGTGCAGTAAAGTGGAGTTTCAACCCGTGCGTTTTGTGCATGAATCCTAGCACCTTTATCTAAAACCATCTTAATAATAATCTATATGACCATTAATAACTTCCAAATGAATTGGCGAGTCAGAACGCTTCTTCTTTTCAAGGTTAACTTTAAAGTCGTGATTTAACAGTAATTTAATTGTTATATGCTTGTTGTAAAAACTTCAGAAAGTAATTCGTATCCATCTGACCATTATTTTAAATAAGACAGCCCAAAACAGTTGATTAGCTCCTTTGCTCTTTCTAGGCCGCATTCACGAACTGTACAAAACAAACTACTGTTTACTACCTCCTTATCAAGTACCCTCCAGTTCCACAATTTGTCTATCAACCATTTCAAGTTCTTTACTTTCTGTCAGTAAAACTTGTATAAAACGTCGTTGTCATATCTGTGATATATTTAGGGAAGATGAGGTCATGACTATTGACGTAATGACAAATTGGGAAAAAATGAGAAAGAAGTTTATTGGCATCTATGGCTTCATGCGAAATTGCTCCAAATGACAAGATCTGAAAAGCCAAGGGCGGGGACATCGGGTGTCCACCAAAAAAACACTCTTAAACAGATTAAAAAACCATCAAACGCTCCTTTCGGTCATTCTGAGAACCGTATGAAACATCCGTCTAGCTATAATCATAAATACCTTATATAACCATCACTAGCGCTCTCCTGTAAGTCTAAGGGCATATACCGAGGGAAAAACTTCCCTGATACAAAGAACTTCTTGGACAGGGCTGGATAGATATATCAGGCTTTTTACCGGATTCACAGTAAGTCACAGAGACTTTCCAAATTACTTGTACGGTTTTTATTGATTAAAATAAGATTCCCCATGGACACACAATTATCAAAAAGTTCCATCTGTTTCTGAATTTTGCTTTCGCTTATATATCCAAACTCAAGCATGAAACTGTGTACAAACTATATTTTAGCTGACACTTTTTATCAGAAACGCAATACTGTTCAGTTCCAAACTGTATATTCCAGTGAAGATCAAACAAAACTAAATAAGTACTTTTTTTCATCAGGTTTAATCTCTTTTGAAGTATGTGTTTCGTTAAATATAAACGAAAGAGGAAAATATATCACTGCCCTATACTCCTGTGAAAAACTGTGCTTCGACTCCATTATTTATTTTTGTGACGTATTTATGCGAGGCAATGATTCCAATGGAATTATAATCTTTTCGGGAAAGATCTAATGTTCATGGTCACGGAACCGGAACAAGTGGAGATATCGAGGTTCCTCGCCTAGTTTCAAGTAGGACTACTTTTTCAGTTATTTATAGAGCGGCTAAGCTGTGGAATAAGCTTGTCCCAAGTACCAAAGAATTACCCATTAATCCATTTAAAATCAAGCTGCGTTTGGTTGCTTGGAAGGTATACCTTTGAAACAGATTTAGATCGATGGAATTAATATTGAAAATAATTGCTTATTGTTTTTTGTTTGTTTTTTTTTTGCTTGGGGATCATGATATTATGTTGTTTTATTGTGTATGAATTATTTATTCTTGGTACACGGTTTCATCCTTCTGCTTATTATAGATTAACTTATTGTTTTTTGCTTTTGTTCTTTGTTTTTATTATTATTTTTTTCTCTTCTATTTTTCCTTCTTTTTTGTTAGTAGCACACCTTAGCAAGCGACGCTTTTGGTGTGCTACTGATTGATTTTGTCTCTGCTATTTCTTCTTGAATATCTCTTGAAAATATATATCTCTTTGAAAATATATATATTCTTTTCAAGAATATCTCTTGAAAATATTTCTTGAATATCAACTTTAGCACTAAATATATATATGGACTTTGCTTCTTCCATGTATAAGGACGAATAACAATGACAAATATGACGGATGATATAACAAGGATGACTAACATAATATAAGGATGACTAAAAATGACGGATGATATAACAATGACTTTCCACAGGCCTTACTTTTTTTTAACAGTAAGGACCCTAGATTGGCAAAACTTGCCAAAAGCACTGAAACTCCAGCTGAGTCTCCAGGTATACAGTAGAGCATGTGTCTCGGTCATTGAAGTCTGGGCCACTGGGTCATTGAGTCTCCAGGTAT
Organism: Artemia franciscana; assembly: GCF_032884065.1. Lineage (NCBI taxonomy): Eukaryota > Metazoa > Arthropoda > Branchiopoda > Anostraca > Artemiidae > Artemia > Artemia franciscana. The sequence goes on along the minus strand of NC_088869.1, from coordinate 4,964,886 downwards.
ACAACAGAGTATGCATCTCGGTCATTGAGGTCTGGGTCACTGAGTCTACAGGTATACAGTAGAACATGTCTCGGTCATTGAGGTCTGGGCCACTGAGTCTGGGCCACTGGGTCACTTGAGTCTCCTGATATACAGTAGAGCATGTTTTGAGCAATAGTTCCTACATTGTATATGGCGATTGTCACTAGTACAGATTGCATGCAACTTCCTCAAGTCAACTTTCGAAGCCCTTTCGAATAGCAAAACATTAGACAAAGTCGTTAAAAATATCAACAAGAAGTCATATTTTTCTGTAAATCTCAGAAAAACATATGCGTGGTGCATCATTAACCATTACGAGTGTAGCAATCCCTTTTCATAATAACATTTCAAATAATGAAAATGTTTTAGATCTCGTGTAATAAGGGTAAACAGAGAGTTTTGAATTTGAATTTTTTATTTACTTGAAGATTGACGATTTTTTATCCAAAATAAGTATGCAACGGTCAGCTATCAATATAGAAAACATGAGTTATAGTAAGATAAAATGATACAAACAAAATATAACAGGACACTTAAGATATGCAACTTTGATATGTAGTTTTCCCTCATGATAATTAGTTTTCCCTTTGCCTTGCGATTCTCTCTGAGAAACTTAGGAAAAGCAACCAAAGTTGGCAGCTAGAGCCTTTCAAAGTCGATTAGAACTTTCAGGGAGGAGAATATTTCAGGCTTACAAGTACTTGGTACTAATCGACAAAAAGTAATACGCGAGTCAAAATGCAGTTACCATGGAAACAAATACTCAAGTGAAAACGTGAAAAACAACATTGGAAGTGAGGAGAGAAATCAGAAGGTATTAAAAAGTCCCACCAAAAAAGGGCTATAAACAAATCAGAGGAAAAATATTATTTGAGAAGAGGCGAAAAAACAGGAGGATAAAGCAGATTGCTATCACTAGCGATTTATCATAATTTTAACAATTTCATTTTTCACTGGTGGTGCATTATTTATAATGATTCCCTGTGATTTTTGCAAACAATTATTACAGCTCTCTAGCTGGACTTATTGTTATTTCCAACTAGTTAAAAAAAAGTTCAATGAAAAAAGGGCAAATTCAAAATTTAGACGAGTAGCATTGCTATGAGTGATGAAACTAAACCTAAAACCAGCAAAAACTACAATGAGCTTCCAAATTTTAGCTGAAATTTCCTACCTTCAACATAATTAAATCAATAAGTTTTTTGACAGCAAGCATTCAACAAAAATTACAACCTTAAACAAAACACAAAATCGAAAAGAAAAGAAGATCGAGGACTATATATTGTCCTCGTTCTTCTTTTCTTTTCGATTTTGCGTTTTGACCAGACGACCAGAAATTACTAGGAACGACAAAATTAAAGCAAAAACGAACATAAATTACAAAGTAAAATGAAACCAAACTTAGAACAACCGCAAATTATCATAAACAATAGTGATGTTACTACACCTTAACCTCTCCCTCATCCCAAAAAATAAAGCCTAGGAGGACGTTTTTACATTAGTGAAAGCTAGATAAGTTGCTCTCGCTGGAAATTGTATTTATCCAATTTGCAACATTTATACATGTAGGACGATTCCCTACATGACCTCTGAACAATAATAAGTCGAAACAGGTATATAACGTCTACATATACGAAATTGGGAAGGGTTGCATTGTTAGAGGGGATTGGGGCCCTGGAGCCCCTTTTTATCTTCATTAATCATGCGTATGCAACAATCCTTGTTTTAAGGTTCAATCGGGTTTAATTAAAAAAAGGAAATAACTAAAATTAAAGTACAGTGCTCTGTGACAAAACTCATGTTGAGAAACTCACGTTTGCCTACGATTTCAACTGTGTGTGGCATATCTACCATTTACGAAATATTTACTTGAAGCTTATTATTTTAGAGGTTTGGCTTACAATATTCACCCTAGGCTGGTAATCTTGATGCCCAAAAACGTTAAAAAAGTGAGTTTTGTCGAAATAGAACACTTAATAGAATACTAAGATAATCAAATGATTAATAATTAATATAATTTGCAATTAAAATAGTAAAATATAATATGATAATAAAATAAATATAAACATAAAATAAGAAATATAGGCTACTTGGCGCATTTTCTTTTCATACAGTCGTACTGCGATCTTAATGATTTTAATGATGAATGCGTATTTATAGAGCATTTCCTAAACTAACCCTTAACGATAGTAAAAGGAAAGACGTATATACGTCTATATGTGTGAAGACGGGGGTTAGAGGGGTGGAGGATAAACTTGCTTCAAAACCTTACTCAGGGATCCAATCCCTGAATGTTTCTAACTCAAAATGCCTAAGTGAAACAACATAGAAGGATAACTTTAGTTGTTCGGGTTCGAGAGTAGAGGAGTTAGTAGGGGATATATGCCTAGAAGCCTCGCTTTGGTTTCTTTAATTATACAGATCAAAACTCCTTGTGTGACTCGCATTCCCACAAGCTGTAACATTTCACCTTTTACTGGAATGTATCCATAAAGCTTCAGATTCATGGCTATTTGCATAACTCAAAGACTTCGCCCCTAGGACTGAACATATCATGCTACCAACAGAGTACCTTTTTTAGGTCTTTAGACCGCCCTAATCGGGGGCTATGAGGTTAAATGGGGGTGTTAGCCGGGTTCAGACTAAAAAAGGAAACTAGAACATTTACTTTTCTTTCAACAGAGGCCTTATCTAAATTTTAAACCATCTATTCCACGTTATGAGACCCGAAAAAAGACGCATTAGACACATAACGCTAAAAATTAAAAAGAATCAGAGACGAAGAAAAAACGAAGATAATTCCAGCCGGTGATAAAAAAAATACAAATATTTCGGTGAAGACATCCGCTCAACTCTCCTCAGTGCAAATAACATTAAGAAATATAGATAAAAGCCTTCATGAGGAAACAAAAATATAACAAACCTGAAGCAACCACTAAATGAAAGAGCCACTCTCTAAGCGATGATGAATGGGCGAAAGAGTAATGGTGAAAGGGCTGAATAAAAACATCGGACATAGAATGGCTATTCAAACATGAGAAATAATTTTATGTGGTAAGTTTTTTGAAACGCTTGACTAAAAACCTTTACATCAAACATGAGAAATAATTTTATGCGGTAAGTTTTTTGAAACGCTTGACTAAAAACCTTTACATCAAATGATTTCCTCCGTTTCAATAGCCATTCAATGTTGAATTTTTTTTATTCAGTTAACCTTTCACCGTTGCTTGGAGAGCACCTACTTTATTTTAGTGGTTGTTTTAAAGGTTTATTCTGTTGTTGCTTTTCCTGAGAAATTTTATCTGCATTTTTTACAAGGAGAACTAGGACTTTTATATTGCCATCAAAAACAGGTTTCTTAAAGTTTCCAGGACCACTTGTTCTCTCATGAGGCTAAAAAAAAGATAGGACATATACTACTCCTTAATAAAGTTAAGAGTATCGTTTTATCAATGTATCGTTTTCTCAGTATCGTTTTCTCAAAAATCAGTTATATTTGATATAGGCTTAAAAGGAAAAAAAAATATTTCCTGACGGAAACATTTAGAAAATCAAATTAAGATGTTTCACCTTTTTTTTACAAATTAATTAAAAAGAAACTTTTTCCACAAAAAAAAATTTTCCAAAAAAAGTAAAGAACTACATTAAACCGAAATGAGAAAAAATAGAATCAAATAATCTATCAAGCGTAAAATACATCGGTAACTATATGAAACCCGAAACAAACAGAAATTGCAATAAATAACCGAGCCAAACTCAAAACGAGCAGAAATTAACACGAATAGGGCTCAAAACCCCTATGCCTTCCCAAGGCCAGAACATAATTTGCGCTTTACTGATAATTGTGCAAGTGCATTGTCAGTTTAATATACATATGCTCGTATCTATTCCTTAAAATGTCAATAACATTTGATGTGCTAAAGTTATAAAGATGAAAACATAAAAAAAAAATTCTTCAGTAGAGCATATTAAAAAAAATTCTTCAGTTGTTAATATTTTTCACCTTAATACTCAATGCCTTACAAATTGTGGCAATTGAAGTAATAGTTGGAGCAGTTTAGTAGCAGTAGTAGTATTAGTAATAGTAGCAGTGGTATTAGCGTTAGTAGTGATATGCATATATTACCTTTTCGTCAATTGATCTTCCCCTATAAGTATTTTCCGAAAGTTTCAACTTAATCCCCAAATCAATTCTTGAGATACGCCCTTTTGACAATCTGCATGCGCATACCGTGTTTTGATTTACTTCAAATTGCCTCCTCAATATTCTGTCAAATTTTCACCTTCTTACGTGTAGCCTCAATGGTACTAGTATCATAATAGTAGTGTTAATAGAAGGAACAGTAGTAGCAGTATATTTCAACCCCAAAAGCGTCGTTATGCGATATTTAAACTATTTTAAATAAAATGGCTATCTCAAAATTTCTACTAGATTTACCGAATCACCTATAGCCGAATCACCAAATCAATTAGGGGGATTGAATGACATGAATACTAAAAGTTTATGATTTTTCATATTATTTTCTTCTACTGTTTATCTTTTTTCATTTAACACCTTACTTGTGACCATCATTTATTTTTTTTAAACCTAGACTTTATTTTTTTAGATAAATAAAAATATAAATTTTATTTAACAAAAATAGTCTAAAAAAATACAACCTAATATGATTACGTTGAAAAAACCTAGGCCGTTTTTCTGGAATCTAGAATTGAAGTTGGACTTTCCAAGATTCATGTTTTGTACATTTTAGTTCCACTTTTCTTTACAACCATGAAAAATATCCAAGTTTAGTTCCAAGATAAACTTGGAACTAAACATACTAATATACTAAAAAAAAAGACAAACTCGGAACTAGCATCTACGCAGGATTTGTTTTCAAGGGGAGGGATAAGATTGTAAAAACAACAAACACAGGCATGAATGTTATAAGCCTTTCAAATAGGTATAAAAAAAATAATGATCTAAATTTTTCTTTTAGTTGAATTTCATTAGGTTTTATTTATTTATTTTTTTAAGTCTAGGTTAAAAAAAAATAATGGTCAGAAATTCATGAGGCGTCAAATGAGACAAGACGAAGAATGGAATAAACTAATATTAAAAACCAAAAATTTTACTTTTACTATTTATGTTACCCAGCCCACCCCCCTTAATTCGATAAAAAGCCAAATAAAGAGACATCAGAATTGCACAGATTGCGTTTTGATTATAATACAGTCAGTACAACTGTAATTATAATTTTTAGCATTTAATTATGCGCCAAAAGAACTTGTTAAATATTTTAAAATTTTTATCATGTGTTTGGCCATTGGAAACAACTTTTATATCACCCGAATTACGAGACGACTAGGTACAATACAATATGAGAACAATGCATTTCAGGCCACTATTTTTCAACTTCTCTCTATTTTATACAAAGAAGAGAATAGAATTTCAGTCTGAATAAAAAGACCAGAAAGACCTAAAATTGGCCTAAATAAAGACCTAAAAATTGGCCTACCTTAGCATAAAGTCTGGGAGTAAAATGCTGTGCCATAGTCCAAGGTATTAACATACTCAGAACACGATCTGCTATTTCTTCTGCTTCAGGAAGACCAACAGCTACTCTCACTAGGTGAAGCCCGATAGCTATGAACGATACAATACTACCAGCCCGTTGAGCAACAGCCTAAAAGAATAAGCCACATAAACTTTCAAGCACTTTCTGCAAATTCTTCCCAAAATCATTCTCAGCATTTTTTTACAGCAGAAAAAACTTACTTAAAAGAGAAACAAGGGGAAAAAAACTTTTTTTTTTTGCAATCTCCAGGAAGCGGTGACGCCATCTTAATCACTTTTGTATTTGCAAATCAAAACTCCACTGAGGGAAGGGAGGAAAAATTATAAGCTGTTTTGATCGTGGAGAAGCATTTCGATCTTTATATTTTTACTGTTTATAACTTTATACTTTATCCCTTTTTTCTTTTAAATGGTTCTGTTTTAGATTATTTCTGTTCTTAACACTGAGGATATCTAGTTTTATATAGGCAATATATCCACCGTGAATGTTGTTTTTTCTATTCTGTCTACTAGCCATAGACCCGTTGTGTTTTTTCATTTTCTCGAGATCAATGACTTAAGCAATACTCACGAATAATTTTCAAAATTCAAACCTCCCTCCAAACCGCCTGATCCTCCTACCCTACTTCCAAATAAAATTCCTGTGCAAACTCATGCAGAGTAGGCCTACAAGTATTAAATCAATAAAAACAATTATACAATAATATTGACGAAAATGTGGAAGTACTTGAATAGTTTTGCTGGGTTTTAGGATTAAGAGAGCTGCATTTGTTATTGTTATTTTAGTTGTTATTTTCTAAATTAAAAAAAGAAGATTTTGCATCTGAGAAGAAAAACGTCTTATTTTTCTTATTATTATTTTTCTTCTATATCTTATTATTATTAATAGCTCTTATTATTATTTTTAACATTGATTCTCTTATAGTTTAACAGGATAGTCGTTTTGAGCAATATCCTCCAGATCCTTAAACGCTTGTTGGAAAAGATGAGAGAAGCAGGGTCATAGCAATAATTTTTTTTTTTTGGGGGGGGAGATTGCTTTCAAATATTTCTTGAAATGTATTTTCATTACGTTTTTACAAGTTGGACACATATTTCGGGGGGGGGGGAGACAAACACCCTAGCCCTACCCCCTCGATACCACCTGAAGAGAAGCAATAAAAATATCTTCCTTATCTCAAAATAAAGGCTAAGAATTCATGAAAAAATACAAATTAGAATTTTTCCAATATATTGTAATTGCAAAAAACAGAGAGACTACCTGTACAAAAAGTATGTAATTGAAAAGCTTTTCATTTAGTTAAAGGTTTAGGATTCCACTCAGAAAAGCCAATCAGGTGGATCTAACTTTCAGTTCATTTTGCTAGACTATGGCTGAAAATTTGACTATGGTAAAGAGCCAATCAGGTTCCGAAATGGCGGGGTTATTTATCTCTCCCAAAATGCGCGTTTACTTAAGCCATCGTGCAATTGGCTTACAAAATACTTCATCGGCATAAAAAAATAAAAGCACGTTTTATCGAGAAATTTAAAGGTAAGAAATTTTCTTTTTCTCTTCGCTGTAATTATTATTTTGTTTTGTTGTTGTTGGTTTTCTTAATAAGTAGCCGCCTAAGGGAAAACATGTAACGTACAGGCATTAGGGGCCACAACTATAACGCTTACATAACCTTTAACTAATAATACAAAGAAAATTACTAAGTAGATAGTCAAAGATAAAACATAAAGAAAAAACCCAAGACAACATGAGACACTTAAAAGTTACTTCATTTAAAATATTTTCTTCGCACTCTCTTTAAAAGGATAGCCTGTTTTAGCGATCTCCTTAAATCTATAGACGCCTGGTGGAAACGATAAGAGAAGCAATTAGAATGTCTCTTTTTACTCTAGATTAAATGAAAAAAACGAGTTTTTTTAACTGAAAGTAAGGAGCGACATTAAAACTTAAAACGCACAGAAATTACTTCGCATATGAAAGAGGCTGCTTCCTCATCAACGCCCCGCTCTTTACGCTAAAGTTTGACTCTTTCTCTAAATTCTTCTTTTTAAAACAGTAAAAAACTTTAGCGTAAAGAGCGGGGCGTTGATGAGGAAGCAGCCTCTTTCATATGCGAAGTAATTTCTGTGCGTTTTAAGTTTTAATGTCGCTCCTTACTTTCAGTTAAAAAAACTCGTTTTTTTTATTTAATTTCTGAACGTTTTTGAATCAATGCATGTTTTGATTTTGGCTCTCCGCAGAGGAATAATCAAAACGAAATTTGCATTTCGTTTTGGCTGGCTAAATGGGGGGCTAAATGGCTTTCTCATAATTTTGATCGAATGATTTTGAGAAAAAAAGAGCGGGGGCGAAGCCTAGTTGCCCTCCGATTTTTTGGTTAATTAAAAAGGCAACTAGAACTTTTAATTTTTTACGAATCTTTTTATTGGTAAAAGATTTACGTAACTTATAAATTAGCTTACGTAAAGAACTTTTGTATTCTCATGTTTTTATTACATATATGAGGGGATTCGCCCCATCGTCAGTACCTCGCTCTTTACACTAAAGCTTAAATTTTATCCCAATTCATTAAGAATGACCCCTGAATCACAAAAGCCGTAGAATAAATAGTTGAAATTACTAAAAATACTTTAGCGTAAAGAGCTAGGTATTATAAGGAGGTGAGCCCCTTATATGGGTAATAATTTCTGTTTGTTTTAAGTTTTATTGCTGTTCCTTACTTCCAGCTGAAAAAGCTTTTTCAGATTTATTTTTTAATTTTTTTTTTTTTAAATAATGCTAGTAAATCCTGCTCTCCCTTCATGGAAGTTTTCTTCTCCCATGACAAATTCTCGATGGAAAGTTCCCCCAGCATATCCCCCTCTTCTCAACCCTTCCCCCCAACCAAAAAAATCCTCCTGAAAAGGCCTGTATACTTCCCAATAACCATTACTATATGTAAGCACAGGTCAAAGTTTGTAACTTGTTGCCCCTCCCACGGGGACTGTGGGGGAGTAAGTCGTCCCCAAAGACATAGTTATAAGGTTTTTCGACTACGCTGAATAAAATGGCTATCTCAGAATTTTGATCCGTTGACTTTGGGAAAATAATTAGCGTGGGAGGGGGCCTAGGTGCCCTCCAATTTTTTTGGTCACTTAAAAAGGGCACTAGAACTTTTCATTTCCGTTAGAATGAGCCCTCTTGCAACATTCTAGGACAACTGGGTCGATACGATCACCCCTGGGAAAAAAAAAACAAAAAAACAAATAAACACGCATCCGTGATCTGCCTTCTGGCAAAAAATGCAAAATTCCACATTTTTGTAGATAGGAGCTCGAAACTTCTACAATAGGGTTCTCTGATACGCTGAATCTGATGGTGTGATTTTCGTTAAGATTCTATGACTTTTAGGGGGTGTTTCCCCCTATTTTCTAAAATAATGCAAATTTTCTCAGGCTCGTAACTTTTGATGGGTAAGACTAAACTTGATGAAACTTATATATTTAAAACCAGCATTAAAATGCGATTCTTTTGATATAGCTATTGGTATCAAAATTCCATTTTTTAGAGTTTTGGTTACTATTGAGCCGGGTCGCTCCTTACTACAGTTCGTTACCACAAACTGTTTGATTAAATGAAAAAGAATTTATAAGTTTCCTCAGATAAAAGTAAACAGCAACATTAAAACGTAAAACGAACATGAATTATAGTATGAGAGGGCCTGACCTCTCTTTAACCCTCGCTCTTTACGCTGAAGTTTTATAGCACATTACCCAAAGCATTTTTCAGTGTAACAAATGTAGTTAATGGATAGTTGGTAGCTTTTTATTTAACAACTGCATTTTACAAGATTTGAAATGAAAATTGTTTAAAGTAAATACATATGAACAATCTATTCTATTCTTGAGGCATTGGGGAAAATATTCTTCTTATCTGATTCAAATTGCCCTTGTGCTTTTTAAATCGGTGGGTAAAAAAATTCAATCCTTAGAGGGAAGAACAGGGGCTAAAAAAGGGGACAGGACCCCAATATACTACGAAATTTCTATTCGTCTGATTTTAAAACTCGAGATAATAAATCTAATCTCTGTTTATTTTTAATACCATTTTCAAAGTTGCCCCAAGCCTGAGGATAGCTGCCGCCCCATCAAATTACACTCTTCAGATCAAAGTTTAACTTATGCAGAACAGTATTTCCATATGAAGAATTCATTTATTGTTTTTGCTTTTAGAAGGATAGTCTAATTTTACAAAATAAACTACCGTCCCCGCGATAAGAGCAAAACTTTGGCAAAGCGGACAGAGGATAACAAAAAAAAATTCCTTGTGTTTTGAAAAGTATTCCTTGTCGGGATAGGGGGCCTTCGAATGATAGATTCAGTTATAATTATGGTTTAATTTATACTTACGATAGGATGGTCCCACCTCTTTTTCATCAACTCTTTCTTCACCTTTTTTTTCACCTTTATATATATATTATATATATATTTATATATATATATATATATATATATATATATATATATATATATATATATATATATATATATATATATATATATATATATATATATATATATATATATATATATATATATATATATATATATATATATATATATATATATATATATATATATATATATATATATATATATATATATATATATATACTAGCTGTTGGGGTGGCGCTTCGCGCCACCCCAACACCTAGTTGGTGGGGGCGCTTCGCGCCCCCCAAGCCCCCCCGCGCGCGTAAGTCGTTACGCGCCATAATAGTTACGCGCCATTGTAGTTGTGTCCCTATGTCCCACCTGTGAATATAGATAGATATATATATATATATATATATATATATATATATATATATATATATATATATATATATATATATATATATATATATATATATATATATATATATGGTTTTAACTACGTAAAACTTGCGAATATACAACATTCTTTGCTGTCCCATTGTCTTTGCATATAAATAGATTGTCAGGTTTACCGACTCTTGAACATGCAACATATAATGGTCCATGGGAAAACAATCTGTATTCAGATCTATACCTCATGATTCTGATGATTGCCCTTGAGCTTTGTTGATGGTGATTGCTAATCGACCATTCCCTGTCCCGGTGTCCCGGTCGTCATTTATATCCCCCTGTTTCCCCCGGTGTCCCCGTTGTAGTTGTGTCCCTGTGTCCCGGTCGTCATTTATATTCCCTGTGTCCCGGTCGTCATTTGTATCCCGGTGTCCCGGTCTGTATATACATTCGTTTTTTAGTTTTGTTTTTCTCCTTTATTTTTTTCCTTTTTTTTTCTTTTTAGTTTATTTAGATTTTTAGATTTTTAGTTTTTTTATTAGTTTTTAGTTTTTTTTCTTTTTAGTTTTTTTGTAGTTTTTACCTTCTTTTTAGTTTTGTTATTTTTTTTTTTTACTTATGTCCTGGTCGTCATTTATACTCCCTGTGTCCCGGTGCTTTGTTGATTGCTAATCGAACATTCCTTTTGTCCTGGTCGCTTTCTCTTTGAGTGTCGTCATTTATTTTTTTCTTTTTTAGTTCTTTTAGTTTTTACCTTTTTTAGTTTTTTTTAGTTTTTTAGATGAAAATTTTTTTTAGTTTTTTAGTTTTTTTCTTTTTAGTTTTTTATTGGTTTTTACCTTTATTTTAGCTTATTTTTCAGGTTTTTCCTTTTTTTTATTTTTTTTTATTTTTTATTTTTTTAGTTTTTTACCTTTTTTTAGTTTTTTTAGTTTTTTTAGTTTTTTAGCTTTTTTACTTTTTTTTATTAGTTTTTAGTTTTTTTGTAGTTTTTGCCTTTTTTTAGTTTTTTCAGTTTTTTTTTAGTTTTTTATTGGTTTTTACCTTTATTTTAGCTTATTTTCAGTTTTTTCCTTTTTTTTAGTTTTTTTTTAGTTTTTAGTTTTTTTAGTTTTTTACCTTTTTTTAGTTTTTTTAGTTTTTTAGCTTTTTTATTTTTTTTATTAGTTTTTAGTTTTTTTGTAGTTTTTGCCTTTTTTTAGTTTTTTTAGTTTTTTAGCTTTTTTATTAGTTTTTAGTTTTTTTTGTAGTTTTTGCCTTTTTTTAGTTTTTTTAGTTTTTTAGCTTTTTTATTTTTTTTATTAGTTTTTAGTTTTTTTTGTAGTTTTTGCCTTTTTTTAGTTTTTTCAGTTTTGACGTCACCTGATCCAGTTTTTTCAGGTGACGTCACCTGATCCACGATCCACAGATCCACAGACAACTTATTTTTATATATATAGATATATATATATATATATATATATATATATATATATATATATATATATATATATCACTGAGTTTAGTGTTACCTAAACTCACCTAATGGGAACTTATTTTTATATATATAGATATATATATATATATATATATATATATATATATATATATATATATATATATATATATATATATATTATATATATATATATATATATATATATATATATATATATATATATATATATATATATATACATATATAAATCCACAATTTTGCTGATGGGAGCTTGAAATCTCTACAGGAGGGTTCATTGTTACGAATTTGATGCCACAATTTTACACCATTATTATTCTTTGAATTTTTTCCCCCCTTTTTAGGGGGAAAACTTTATGCAAATATCAGGCTATTTTTCTCAGGCATGTAGCCCTAAATGGGTAACACTAAACTCAGTGAATCTTGTATATTTGGAATTAGCATAAAAAGCGAATTCTTTTGATGTATCATTAGAGCCTCCATTACTATTGAGCTGAGTCACTCCTTACTTACAGCTCGTTACCACGAACTGTTTGATAATAAATTTATTTACTATCAATTTAAAGATTTCTATGACTTTTTATCTAGTCTAGTAATTTTTTAGAGAATGTCAGAGGGATTTTTTCCATCTAATCACATTTGTCTTCAATCTAGTCGTCATCTTTGAACCTAAGGCTACGAATTACACAAATTTTCTAACCTACATACATACACATCCAAAAAAGGAACAATACATCAAACCACCCAAACTCTATATGTACCTAATGTTATCTAAACTTCTCAATACGAGCAGTCAAGCTTGCAAATTGATAGAAGATAGCATCTTGTTATGTAGTCGGAACATCAATCTACTTAAAGAGGGATGTCAATTCGGTTCCGCTCTTGACCCCTGCTTCGTCTACGATTGCTAAAAGCATAGTTTATAGCCCTATTCTGACAGAGAAAAAATAGCCTAGAAATTGTAGAGACAATCAACAAACTTAGAGGTAATCTATAAAAGCAGACAAAGAATATAGTAGTCCTGAATGTATAATAAAATAGGTTTTGACGTCAAAGATAAATGCCGACTGTACCATGCCTAGAGCACATATCTATCAAAATAGAGATGTGATTAACAAAGATATATTCCTATAAAAATCTATTCACAAGGGTAAATAGTACCCAGTAGAAAAATACTGGGGTACAGCGCAACAAAAAGGTAGCTTTACTAGTAGTAAAGAGCCTTGTGTCTTCCAACTGTTTTAATTTTAGCTGTTTTTCGCCCAGGCCATTTCGTCACAAAAACTTTGAAGGGAACTCATTCGATTGGAAAATTAAAATTCTTGCACCATTTTTAAGGGTTGAAAAAGATAAAAGGGTCACCCGCCTCTCTTCCCATGTCCTTTTTTCTACTCGAGCCAGAGTAACCACTCATGATATTGGATAATTTTTTTTAAATAACCAGTTTCTTTAAAATCGTCGAAAAATCGAATAAATATTTCTCTGGCGATGGCCCCAAAACTCTAGGAAAAAGGGTTGTAAATTACAAAAATCGTTTAAATATAGGCTTTATAGCGAGAGACAGGGGCGTGTTTGATCTTACGTGTCCAATCCAAAACTTTCAGGGATTATTCCCTGGGATAGGAGGTACAAATATTTTATTGGGATGAAAGGGTGTTAGGGAGGCCTTAAAATGCGCGAAAAACTTATTGTCTCTACTATTATATAAAACTTACTGCCTTGAAATCTTTGAGTCAAGAGGAAACTATTATGCGAAAAAAAAACAGTTGTGGGCACAGCCCCTCAAATATTGGACTGGAAAACATTTTTTTTATTGGGACTGGAGGGTGTTGGGGAGGCCTAAAAACCATGAAAAACTTAGTGGCTCTATCATTTTGAAACTTTAAGCCTTAACATTTTTAGGCCAAGAGGAAGCTATTGTGCGAAAAAATAGTTGTAGGCATGGCCCCCTCAAATATTGGGCCGGAAAACAGGTTAACATTCTTTTTTATCTGATCAGCTCAGATGTTGTATCCTAAAGTCTTCGTACTATTGGGATCCGATTTCACAAGACTATTGGGCCATAGAAGGTGGATTATTCTTTTTTATGAAAGGGTTCAAACTTAAGACGGGAATCTATTGGGCCAAAGGGATCCTAATGTACAAATATAATTTTAGTTTTGGGACATGTTTTATTTTGGGCAACCAATAAGGCCAAACTTTTTTTTCTGATTGGCTTGAAACTTATGCCTTGGGCTACGGGACCACATTGCAAAAGAAAAAAATTGAGAAAAAAAAATTTAGTTCGCTCAAAAGTGTATATAGCCCATCAGACGCCTAAAACTCTATCATGGTTCTTCTATACAATTTTGATTTTTATAATTTGATTTATTATAAAATTATATTATAATTTTCTAAATGTTTAATTTTAATATAATTTTTAGTTTTGATTGTTTTTCATGTTGTTTCGACCCAAAAACAAGCACTTTAAAGTGCTAATGAAACTCAAGCAATTTAGGGAGTTTTAGGGGGGGAATTCTTTTATGCAGCAGCTCTGACTGGTAAATCTCGATTAGTCTTGAAATATTATTTATTGTAGTGGTGTAAATGTTCTGAAAAATGAATAGCACACTCTCGAAGCGTTGGTTTTTGGGTTGAAACACTCAAAAACCAGCGCTTTAAAGCGCTAATGAAACTCAAGCCATTTAGGGAGTTTTAGGAAGGGGGGAATTCTTTTACGCGGCAGCTCTGACTTGTAAACCTCGATTAGTCTCGAAATATTATTTCATTGTGGTGTTGTAAATGTTTTGAAAAATAAATAGGACACTCTCGAAACACAAATCGTTTGAAGTATAGTACAAATGACGTTTCGGCCCTTGCAGAGTTTATGGAGGCGATAACTCTATTCTGATAATTTCTGTTCGCATTAGGTTAATCTGATTTATATGTTGACTAGAGCATCTATTTAAATTTCTGTACGATTTATCTATTCATCGTAGATAACTTCGAAGACAACACTGCCTTTCCATAACGAAAATGTAACAGTTCAAAATAGGGATGAAACCTTTTAATCCACAGTGAAACAAACATAAAATTTAATTGAATATTTCGGACACATATACAGTGTCCGAAATATTCAGTTAAATATTATATTTTTATTTCACTGTCGGTTAAAAGGCTTCATCCCTATTTTGAACTGTTATATCTATTCGTCTGTACCAGCATTTTTTATAACTATATTTAGTTTGATAATTTATTTTAAGTTATACTCGTTTAGTTTCTCGGTTATATATTTATAGAAATTTCTGTTCATTCTAATTTTCATTTATTTTATGACTTTATTTCCGCTTGTTTCAGGTGTTAACATGGTTTTCTTTAACACTTTTTTTTATGCTTTTTTCGAATTAATATGAAGAGACAAAGATAATTTATACAATTCTGCATTGTTCATAGTAGTTTTTCCATCTTTTTACTAGACTGCTTTCGTATTGCCGAATCCTATTTTAACATTGTCTAGGCCTAGTTTCCGGCACTTGCCTATTCATTGGCCATGTCAAATATAAATGTATGCAGATGGAATTAGCTCAAGCCACTCCTTACGTACAATTCATTACCACAAACTATTTGATAAAATCATCAGCGCCATCGAGCTCGCTCCAGAAAAACTCAAAGTTCATTATAAAAGGTAAACAGAAATATTTGTTGTCTTTACCACTTTTTTCGCTTTTGTTTACAACCTGCCAAAGATAAAATTATTTTTCTGTCAAAATAGACAAGAAGCACATTTGTGGACATTTCAGTTCCATTAGCCTACGTTCTGTATGGTAACTTACTTATTTTACAATGAATAAAACACAGCTCAAAAGCCTTTCAGAAAATTTCAGGTTCCATGCAAATATACTTAGTTCTTTAATTGAGTTGCTGTTTAAAAAAATTAAAATAAAACCCCTATAGCCTTCCCAGGTCCTTTAATTTAGCGTCATACACAGCTCAAAACTAAATAATTAGCGACACCGGCATCAAGTGAATATAGATCTAAATTAAAATATAAAGGGAAAAAGAAGAGGAAGTATTAAGTTGAAACGTTTTTTCAATTTGCAGTAAAAATACAAACTGGGGATTAAACAGGGACTTTGGTTGAAGTTGAGTTTAGTAGAAAAGGTTTAACATTACGTTGAGCAACGCTGTCAATCAGCCGTCTCTCCTTTAAGATAGTAATGGGGGCGGGTCTTGAAAGTCCGTAATTTTTTTTGTAAAAGCTGCACGAAAGTAGGCTGTACTAAATCCGCGGGCAAGGTAGCGTTCATAAGATGCGTGTTGATTTTATATATTGTGACCTTCGGTAACGAGAAAAGTAACCCCAGGGAAACATTCCCACGAGGAAATCTTGTCCCTAGAATCAAAATTCCCACAGATGGATACTTTGTCTAAATTAGCGTCCGCGAACGTAGTTCCAAATTTCTACTTCAGCTACTATCCCCGCTCCAAAGTGGTACTTCTCCTGGGCTTTGAATACTCTTGGTTTATATGTGGGAGACGCATAAAAAAGTTGTACTTTACATGTAGAAAGGGAATATTTCCCCATACCATTATTTGGACCACACACCCATTTCTGCGGGGTTTCATATGCACAATAAAACAGTTTTCCAATTTTACAACAAGATGCTGATATGCATTTCACTACTCCCTTTTTCAACCTTATGTGCCTTCCATGAGAGCTTTCTTTAAATCTTCACAAGTTGAAGTATTCGGTGATTTGGCGGCAGCATCACTTCCATATGATCAGTTCTTAGGGGGTTAGCAGGTGTCAACCCATTTACAAAAGTTTGTCTTTCGGGAGCAAATTCTCGACGAGAGCCAACTTCTCCAGGGCCAAGCTTTCCCGCAGAATCAGTTTTTCAGGGTTTATCTTTCCAAGTTAGAGGCTTTTTGGTGCGAGAGGTCGTCAATATATCTTCTTTAAGATGGTCGAGTGCTTTTTCCTCCTCAATTGATCGAAAGTAAGGACTAGAAATAATTCAATCCCACCCAAGCTAGGGGGAGGATGTAGCTAGCAGTAAAAATATATTTTAAGCAGATCAGTCAATTCTTCAAAAAACACTAAACACCCCGCCAGATTTATCTTCAAGCAAAAATCGAGGTTAGTGTTATAGCTTAACGACCTATAATTAAAAATACCTGGCGTTCAGCATTCCAAAGTTTTTCTTCAAGATGAGGCTTACTAAGCGCTATCAAGACACATACCCACTCTTGAAGGAGTCTGACACTTGGCTGTGGGTTTTCTGCAACCAACTGACTGACCGTTATTTCCAAGATTTCCTCTTTCAAGTCCTATAATGATATCGTAATACAATTTTGGTCAAATATATAAACAAGGCAATCCTCTACCCTGGTTCAAAACGACCAAACAACAAATCACCCCATGACTTTCCTGTTCTTCAAAAAATAAAATTACTATTATTTACCAGAAATAAATTACCAATTACCAAATATTAACAGCTGAAGTCATATGGCAGATTTTTGCTTTTTTATGAAATTGATAACGTTTTCAAGACGTTAGATAATAACCAAAAGTAGTGTGTTCGTCGAACGCCAAGCTCCTCAGACATGCCTTATTTCGCTCGTTGGCAAAAACTGTTTTCTTTCCGAGGACTGCATGGTAATTATGGGCTACAATGATAAAAGAATATGTGTAAAAAAAAATGTGGTTGCCAAGTGTCATATAGTATCATGTTGACCAAAAATGCAAAGAAATTTTCAATTCTACCAAGAAAAGAAGGGAGACGAAAGGCCTGAGAAGTCCAGTGAGCAAAAAAAAAGCATTTATCATTTAGAGCGTTCCAAAAGTTAATTTTTCTTCTAGTCCAGGTAAACAGCAGGATTAGAACTTAAAAATATTCGTTAAAAGTTAAACAAAACACACTCAGTGATATAAAAGCGTATCGAAATTACAGCTTAATCATGAGAAGACCTGCCATCTCCCATTTCGGTAAATGCAGCTCAGTAGGAGAGCCGGGGATAGAACCAGGGGTAAAGGGGGGAAGAGAAGTGCATACCCTTTAGATACTATCTATTTTCTTACATACTTTAGCAGAGTTCCTATATGATTTATGGTGCGCGGTGTGTGCTCTGTAGTGTTTAATACTTTTGAAGCAAATCCCCTCTACCAGATAAATATGCCAGGAGACTACTACTACTGCCAATAACTCACTGCAGCACCAATCTGCCTGAGGCCAACAGAGCTACGCACGCTCCTCCTCTAACCAATCTATTCAAGGCCTCTCTCTTTACACCCTCCCAGGAAGTTCCCATTTCCTTTAAATCTTTATTTATGATATCCTCCCACCCAAGACGAGGATGACATGCTTTCCATTTAGCCCCAGACGGTTGGCCAAAAAGGGCAATCTTCGGAAATCTGTCATCCTTCATCTGCAGAATGTGGCCTAGCCATCTCAACCTTTCTTTCATTATAGCCCTAGAAAGTGCCAGGAGAGGACAGAAGAATTTAGATAAGAACTGAAAAATGCAAAATTTCACTTGTGTATCTTATTAGCACCTAGTACAATTCCTAGGAAGCTATTAAGAAAAAGCCTGCTTGAGAAGACCGGCTATGTACACAAGGTATTAGAAGGGAAGGGGGGTATTTTATGATCCATTCAATATGTTGATACAGTTTGCCTATTTGTGGAAATTTCTAAGTCATCCCCCTCCCCCAAAAAATACTGCCGACGAGCCAGGAAATTTAAATTTGGCTTAGAGAAAAGTGGATAATTTTCCAGTTACATTTGGCTGGAAATAGAAAATCTTCCTTAAATATTCAGTTAGTGCCATATATTATTCCCAGAAAGCTATTAAAAGGAGCTTGATTGTCATAAAATGAAAGTAATTTCCCTAAGAGTCTGGCAGGAAGTCAAAGACCATGGAAATCTTTCATCTTAACTTACGGAATATTAATTTTAAGCTTTAATAGCTTCTACAGCGATCCCCTGAATTAACTCTTCTTCAAGGAAGATCTTCAGCTTTCTCCACAGCAAGTGTCAAAGCATGAACAGACTTTAGTTCAGTCGATTTCTAACTTCGCTTTTATAAACAGACTCTCTTCCTATTTTCTCTTCCTGTGGAAACTGAAGTTTTACTGAACCATTTAAATAGTTACATAGACTGCGAAAAAAACCTAACTTTGTGCATTGAGTTATTGACTTGTAGATACAGCTTAGTCGCGGGGGTCATACAGTGTGTTCATACACGCGAGGGTCATACATGGGGTCATCCAGGTGTGAAGACATTAAGATTTCAAAATGACCTGCCAATTTCAATCACGCTGTAAGTCTAAGAAAACGTACGGAAGTGTCCTCGCCTTCTTTAAAAGCCTTCTGTCTGAAATTTTAATCCAATAAAAAAAAGGAAAGAGATAACTTAGATTCCAGCTGCTTACATGAAAAATTTGAATATACCCCCCCCCCCTTCTACCCCCTGAGCTATACTTATCGCTGTCATAATGAAATATGTTTTATTTTAGCTTGTCTACTGGTTTTATTTGTAAGATTCGTGTTGCATAAAGATTGTTGGCATAGCGATATGACTATTCTGGCAATAACGTGATGTTGGATAAATACTATATGACGAAAAGGGAAGGACTTTACGAGCCTACCCTTTTATCATCTGGATGTAGGGGAAGAAGCATTTTTTTTTGTGTATAAATTTGTATGCTTAAAAACTCCTTGAGCAGAATGTATTTATATAAAACCTGTTTCCATAATAGAAAATATTTATGAGACTACCTAAGCAGCTGTCTAATGCTACTATCAAAGTGTATTACATAAAAATCTCTTCGAAGTCCTGCTTAGCTCAGCCCATCTTTTAATACTTCGATATAATTAACCCTTTGCTGAAAAGGAAGCTTATTGGAACACATGCAACATTTACTACAAATCTAAAATACATTCAACATTTTGTTTCCAACCATTAATACTATGCACATATGCCTAGCTACAGGGCAGAATTTACGCGGAAATTCAGTCAGGTAGCACCACCATCAAACCTTGTCAACCCTCACTTCAGAGAATTTATTTTAATCAGATAACTAACAACACAAAAAAAAAATCAAAAATTATTATTCCAAAACTATAATCAAACCTAAAGTTAGGAGATAATACCATTTTGACTTTGACAAATAACATGAACCTCCAAGAAACCATATTTTAATCAGATAACTCACAACACAGAAAAAGAAATAAAAAACTTATTCCTTTTAAAACAAAATATACAAAACACCTCGAATCTTTTCCTCAAACAAACGCTTCTTTTCTAGTCTATCCATAAAATAAACTGAATTAAAAATAAAATAGGCGTAATCCAACCGCTTAATTCCAAGAGAGTTCAGTGTCATCCCCTCATCTGAAGTGGCACCTGTCTATAAATTCATTATTCATTTCTGAATGATCCAATTTTCCAGCTTTATTGGAAAACTTGCACAAAAGTAAAGTTGTAATGCAGGAAAACTTCTAAGAGAAGCGTGCTCAAGGACGACAGGATTGGTGAAGTTTAGGCCTAGGAAGTGGCTTGATGGTTATTCATCTTTTCTATGCTTAGCGAGGAAAATAATCTATTTGAAAGCTCCATGTTAAAAAAACATCTTTTCTTTATTAGGAAGTAGAAGTATGAGGAAGGAACAGAAGCTAAGAAGTTAGGGGGGGGGGGGTTTCTGACATAAAAATGACAAAGGAATAATGTGTATCTATTGTATTGAGGAAAAACAGCGAACTTAAATTTCGCGACAGCAATTAGTTGTTGTTTTTAGAGCTTAATGGTTCACAGAGCAACAAATTAGGTTCTTAAAAAGCTGGGCTACTGTATATCCTTTCTGACCTAGGCTTAAGGAATTATGCGACTGACTTACAAAGCTGACAGAAAATAATGAAATTAATCGTGCTTCGTACCACGGAATTATAGGAAAGTAATCTCTCATTTACTCTTTGTTTACGCCTTATCCATGATCTGACATCATACCCGAAACATTAAGATGTAGTTTTTGTCAAAAATTGCGTTTTATTTTGAACATTATATTTTTGTACTTGAAAAGCACATAAATATAGCAATTCCCTTTCAAATTACCCCTTGAACAGCTCTCTATAATGTTCTGGTGCCCCCCCCCCCTAGTAGTGAAGACAAAAAGGCAAAAAAAGATGAGCCATCAGTGCTACCCATGCAAAAAATAATTTTTCCTTGTTGTTGACGGCGGGGGCTATAAGTGAGGGAATTTTGGCAATTATAGTTCCAATGGTGTGCTTTATGTTTCGACCTGATGTCATGAAAATGACATCAATGTCATGACATGAAAATGTCATGATGAAAATGATGTCATTTTCGACGAGTTTCCGGGTATTTCTTGAAATTCTCATTCATGCGTTTTTGTAACGAATTTTTACTACTAAGACTTTTTGAATAATAATTATAAAATTCTTTTGAAGATTTTCTTAACTAATAAAATACTTTTTGAAAGGCTTTTTGAATAATAATTAACATTTTTGAATCAGCTACAAACTCTGGTTTTTTCTCACTAAACAGTTTTTTTTAAATGCATTTTCAAATTTTGGGTTAATATGGGCAGTGGTTTGTTCTTTACTAGGTTATTACATAAAAAAAACTAGTTTTTTTAACTGAAAGTAAGGAGCGACATTAAAACCTAAGACGAAGAGAAATTACTCCGTATATGAGATGGGTTGTCCCCTCCGCAATCCCTTGCTCTTTACGCAAAAGTTTTTAATTGTTTTAAAAATTAGAATTGTGGCAAAGAGTCAAACTTTACCGTAAAGAGCGAGGGATTGCGGAGGGGACAACCCATTTCATATAAGGAGTAATTTCTGTTCGTTTTAAGTTTTAATGTCGCTCCTTACTTTCAGTTAAAAACAAACTAGTTTTTTTATGAAATTTTTGAACGTTTGAATTAATGCATGTTCGATTTTGGCTCTCAACATATAAATTATTATAATGAAATTTGCATATTAATTCCTTTTTGGCTAAATGGCTTTCTCTTAGTTTTGATCAGACAATCTTGAGAATTAAGGAGTGGGGAAAGCCTAGTTGCCCTGCAATTTTTCGGTTACATTAAAAGGCAACTATAAATTTTAATTTTTAACGAATGTTTTATATTCAAACTTTTATATTCTTAAATATGTATTATGTACATGGGGGGGTTTGTACTCTCGTTAATCCCTCGCTCTTTACACTAAATCATAAGTTTTGTCCCAATTCTTTAAGAATGACCCCTGAATCCGAAAGGCCGTAGAATAAATAGTTGAAATTACTAAAAATACTATAGCATAAAGAGCGAGTTATTTATCTCCTCCTAAATACCTCGCTCTTTATGCTAAAGTATTTTTAGAACCCCTCATATGCGTAATAATCTCTGTTCGTTTTAAATTTCAATGCTACTCCTTACTTTCAATTGAAAAAAAAACTTTTCCATGTTTATTTTTTCATTGTTTTTTATAGTAATTTTAGAAAACCCTGCGCCCTTTTCATTGAATTTCTGTTCCCCCATGACATATTTCTCCAGAGGAAAGATCCTCCCACATAGCTCCCTCCCCTCAACCCCACCCCGAAAACCAAAAAAAATCCCCTGAAAACGCTTTACACTTCCCAATAACCATTATTATATGTAAACACTGGCCGAAGTTTGTAACTTGCAGCCCCTCCCCCAGGGACTGTGGGGGAGTAAGTCATTCCCAAGGACATAGTTATTATGGTTTTTGACTATGTGGAACAAAATGGCTATTTCAAAATTTTGACCCGTTGACTTTGGAGAAAAAATGAGCGTGGGAGGGAGCCTAGGTGCCCTCCAATTTTTTGGTCACTTAAAAAGGGCACTAGAACTTTTCATTTCCGTTAGAATGAGCCCTCTTGCGACATTCTAGGATCACTTGGTCGATACGATGACCCCTGAAAAAAAAAAAAAAAATAAACACGCACCCGTGATTTGTCTTCTGGCAAAAAATACGAAATTCCACATTTTTGTAGATAGGAGCTTGAAACTTCTACAATAGGGTTCTCTGATACGCTGAATCTGATGGTGTGATTTTCGTTAAGGCTTCTAACTTTTGATGGGTAAGACTAAACTTGATTAAATTTATATATTTAAAATCGGCATTAAAATGCGATTTTTTTGATGTAGCTATTGATATCAAAACCAGATTTTTTTGGTTTTGGTTGCTATTGAGCCGGGTCGCTCCTTACTGCAGTTCGTTACCACGAACTGTTTGATAGCTGTCGATGCAACCATAATTATGCTACACGAGACCAGGTATATTGCGTCGTACACGACTGTATATGCGATTGTATAAAAAGAAGTAACATATTTTTAAGTTCTTATTATTTTTAATGACAAAATCGGTTTGAGTCAGTATTACAAAAGCTGGCTTGGTAAATCATGTGGCGATGGCGATTTGGTTTTTTATTGTTTATATTGCGGATAATAGGAATAGGAAGAAATTTTTTTTTAAAGCATATTTTACTTCTAAAACTAGCCCCAAACCCCCATGGTTCCTCAAATATGATAGCCAAAATTCTGTTTCAAGAGAGTCCAATTCATTTCAACGGAAGAGGGAGTCAAATATCTATATATATAAAAATAAGTTGTCTGTGTCTGTGTGTCGAGTGACGTCATGTTTGTGTGTCGACTGATGTCATGTTTGTCGACTGACGAAATTACAGACCGGGACATCGGGACACAAATGACGACCGGGACACCGGGACATCTATATCTTCTATCTATATATATAAAAATAAGTTGTCTGTGGATGTGTGGGTCTGTCTGTCGGGTGACGTCATGTTTGTGTGTTGACTGACGTCATGAAGTTAGTTGTCGTCATTTTTGTTATGACGGTGATGTCATTAAAGATATTTAAGACATGCGTTCACGTAGAAATCTATTAATGTTTAACTGTAAAATGACTGATGAACTTACAATGGCAACAGCCGAGGAAGATGCTCAAAGAGTCTATGCCAAAAAACTTGCTGCTGATAGAGAAAGTAAGAAAAGAAAGCGTGTCGAGGAATCAAAAGAACAGCAAGGAAACATGCTTGAGGCTGATAGAGAAAGTAAGAAAAGAAAGCGTGCCGAGGAATCAAAAGAACAGCAAGGAAACAGGATTGAGGCTGATACGGAAAGAAAGAACAGAAAGCGTGCCGAGGAACTACCAGAGCAATGCGAAACCAGACTTGCTGCTAAAAGAGAAAGTGAAAAAAGAAGGCGTGCCGAGGAACTACCAGAGCAACATGAAACCAGACTTGCTGCTAAAAGAGAAAGTGAAAAAAGATGGCATGCCGAGGATCAACCAGAGCAACATGAAACCTGACTTGCTGCTAAAAGAGAAAGTGAAAAAAGAAGGCGTGCCGAGGAATCACAAGAACAGCAAGAAATCAGGCTTGCTGCTGATAGAGAAAGTAAGAAAAGAAATAGTGCCGAGGAATCAGAGCAACCTGAAAGTTATCGCCTGGCATTCAGGTACAGCCCAGTCGATGATTATAGCTTGAGTAGATGTGTTCAAATCGGCACTATGTCTAAAATTTGTCCCTATTGCAAGGCCTTGAAATTCAATGGTGAAACAATGGGAATGTGTTGCGCCTCAGGAAAAGTTAAACTTCCTCTATTGGCTGCACCATTAGAGCCATTGAAGACTTTCCTTACTGGAACTACGTCAGAATCTAAGCGTTTTTTGTCACAAATCAGAAAATATAACTCATGATTCCAAATGACGTCGTTTGGAGCCCAAATCGAAAATCCAGATCAATTTATGTCTACTTTCAAAGTAAAAGGGCAAATTTATCATAGAGCAGGGTCCCTTCTACCATTCTCAGGCGAGAATCATAAATTTTTACAATTGTACTTCATCAGTGATAGAAATTCTGAATTGAATGCACGTTGCGAAATTTCTCCCACCGTTGAAAGGACAATCGTTTCCCAATTGCAACATCTTTTCCACGAAAATAATAATTTAGTGCGTCTGTTCAAAACAGCCATCGATGTGATGCCTACTGATACGCATATAATTGTTATTTCCGCTGACAAAACGCCTCCTGGCCAACATGTGCGTAGATACAATGCTCCAACTATTGACGAAGTGGCAATCGTTATGGTCGGTGATCCGTTTTTACCTCGAGATATTATTCTTCATAAGCGAAACGCTCAGTTGTTAAGAATTGCTGAAACTCATCGATGCTACGATGCCCTACAATATCCTATCATTTTTTGGGATGGAGCCGACGGCTATTACTTTAATATTAAATTGATGAATCCAGCCACTAACAAAGAAATGAATAAGAAATGCAGTGCAATGCATTATTATTCCTATAGACTAATGATTCGGCAGGATGAAGAAAATTATATTTTAAAATGCCGTCAATTGTTTCACCAATTCGTCGTTGATATGTATGCTAAAATTGAATCAGAAAGTTTGCTATATATCCGCCTGAATCAGACCAAGCTCCGCTCTGAACAATACATTCATTTGCGAGATGCAGTTATAAATGACGGTAATACCAC
Organism: Artemia franciscana; assembly: GCF_032884065.1. Taxonomy (NCBI): domain Eukaryota; kingdom Metazoa; phylum Arthropoda; class Branchiopoda; order Anostraca; family Artemiidae; genus Artemia; species Artemia franciscana. The sequence continues at coordinate 4,939,527 of NC_088869.1, read as the reverse complement.
AAACGTTGGAAGATTAACAATTTTACCTTCGTCATATGCTGGCAGTCCCCGTCATATGCATGAATATGCCCGAGATGCTATTGCGTATGTTCGTCTCTATGGTCGTCCAAATTTATTTATTACATTTACATGTAATCAATCTTGGGACGAGATACTGCAGCTTTTACTTCAAGGACAATCGGCGGTTCATAGACATGACATTACGGCCCGTGTCTTCCGGCAAAAGTTGAAATCATTGATAAACTACATAGTAAATTTTGAAGTGTTTGGGTCAGTGCGATGCTGGATGTACTCAGTGGAATGGCATGAAAATGTCGATAAGGGGTTACATATTATTGTAAAAAATATGATACATGCACCTTGCGGTGCACTGAACGAAAATTCACCATGCATGGCCAGAGGAAGGTGCACAAAGCAATATCCTCGACTTTTAGTATCCAACACAATTACTGGCAATGATGGTTACCCACAATATAGAAGAAGATCTACTGAAGATGGCGGTAAAACAGCAATAATAAAGAAGCGTAACGGTACCACCATCGAAGTAGATAACCAGTGGGTTGTTCCATATTCCCCTTTATTATCAAAAACATTTAATGCACACATAAACGTTGAATACTGTAACTCCGTAAAGGCAATCAAATACATATGTAAATACGTCAACAAAGGCAGTGACATGGCAGTTTTTGGCTTGCAGTCCGAAATCAAAGATTTCGATGAAATCGTAGAATATCAGGCTGGAAGATACATAAGCAGTAATGAAGCTGTTTGGCGAATTCTTTCATTTCCGATACATGAACGTAGTCCAGCTGTTGTTCACTTAGCGGTACATTTACAGAATGGTCAACGTGTTTATTTCACGGAAACCAACGTGCAACAAAGAGTCCTGAATCCACCGGATACAACATTAACAGCTTTTTTTTCGCTTTGCAAAAATGATTCTTTTGCGAAAAAACTGCTGTATACTGAAGTGCCTTCGTATTACACGTGGAATACTAAAAATAAAGTATTTGAACGTCGAAAACAGGGCAAGTCAGTCGACGGCCAACCTACCATCTTCAAAGATACCACGATAGGAAGACTCTACACCGTTCACCCCAATCAACATGAATGCTTCTTTCTACGCCTGCTTTTGGTGAATGTACCCGGTCCGACATCCTTTGAGTATTTGAGAACTGTAAACGGTACGACATGACACTTACCGTAGTGCATGCCAAGATCTGAATTTATTGGAGAATGACCAACACTGGGATAACTGCATCAATGACGCGTGCGAAACGTCAACTCCAAGTCAAATTCGTGCATTGTTTGGCATCATTTTAACAACTTGCTCTCCATCAGCTCCTACAGAGTTATGGGAAAAATATAAGTCAAAAATGTCCGAAGATATACTCCATCGAAAACAGTTAGAGACGTCAGATATGACTTTTGATTTTACATCAGAAATTTATAACTACACTTTAGTTATTATAGAAGATTTGTGCGTACGTATGGCAAACAAACCTCTTCAGGATTTGGGAATGCCTTCACCTAACCGTATCGCTGCTGTTTCGACATGTGTAGAATTGGATCGTGAACAAAGTTACAGTACGAGTGATCTATTGTCGTATGTACAAATAACATTTCCAAGTTAACATCGGAACAAAAAGACATTTATGATACGATAATGCATTGTGTCGATAACAACGTTGGAGAAATTTTCTTTTTGGATGCACAGGAGGTACTGGTAAAACGTTTGTGATAAAACTGATTCTGGCATCAATTCGATCAAAAAATGATATAGCGTTGGCAATTGCGTCGTCCGGAATAGCCGCAACATTGCTGCCTGGTGGAAGAACTGCTCATTCCGCTTTGAAATTGCCTCTGAATTTGCATTCTACAGAAACTCCCACGTGCAATATTTCCGAATCATCTGGGATGGGTAAAGTATTGCAGCAATGCAAACTTATTATTTGGGATGAGTGCACAATGGCACACAAAAAATCGCTCGAGGCTCTGGATCAATGCTTGAAAGATTTGCGAGGGAAGTCGAAACCCTTTGGCAGCACATTAATATTGCTTGCGGGAGATTTCAGGCAAACATTACCTATAATACCTAGATCAACTCCTGCAGACGAAATGAATGCTTGCCTGAAAAATTCTAATTTAAGGGCACACGTAAAAACATTAAAATTAACTACAAATATGCGTGTCCGATTGCAAAACGATGACTCTGGTCAAACATTTTCAGATCAATTGCTGGCAATTGGAAACGGAAAGCTCCCAGTTGACTCAATTTCAGGACGTATACAACTACCTGCTGATTTCTGTAATTTAGTGACGTCCAAAAATGAATTGATTGAAAAAGTGTTTCCGAATATTCTAAACAATTATAAAAATAATAAATGGCTAAGTGAAAGAGCGATTCTTGCACCCAAAAATATAGACGTCCACGAAATCAACAATATTGTTTTGACCAGGATTCGAGACCAGGCAGTCCTTTACAAGTCAGTCGACACAGTTTTGGAACCAAATGAAGCGGTTAATTATCCATCTGAATTTTTAAATTCCGTGGATCTTTCAGGGTTTCCACCACACGTGCTACAACTAAAAATAGGCGTACCAATAATACTTTTAAGAAATATCAACCCACCAAAGCTTTGCAAAGGCACGCGACTTGCCGTAAAAAAACAATGGAAAACCTAATAGAGGCCACAATCTTGACTGGGCCTTTTGAGGGTGAGGCTGTTCTTATTCCTCGCATTCCCACGATTCCAACGGATCTGCCTTTTCAATTTAAAAGATTGCAATTCCCAATTTGATTAGCATTTGCAATCACCATTAACAAAGCTCAAGGTCAATCTTTAGAAAAATGTGGTATAGATCTTAATACTGATTGTTTTTCCCATGGACAATTGTACGTTGCATGTTCGAGGGTCGGTAAACCTGACAATCTATTTATATGCAGCGACAATTGGACAGCGAAGAATGTTGTATATTCGCAAGTTTTACGCAGTTAATTTGTATTGTATCTATCTATCTATCTATCTATATAAAAACGAGTTGTGTGTATGCATGTTTGTTTGTTTGTAAAAAGAGCGTTTGCATATGACGTCATTATTATGTACATAAGGCTTTGTATATGCACAGACAATGGGAAAGCCAAGAATGTTGTATATTCGCAAGTTTTACGTAGTTTGAAACACATATATGAATCTATCTATATTCACAGGTGGGACACAGGGACACAACTACAATGGCGCGTAACTAATACGGCACGTAACGACTTACGCGCGCAGGGGGGCTTGGGGGGCGCGAAGCGCCCCACCAACTAGGTGTTGGGGTGGCGCGAAGCGCCATCCCAACAGCTAGTATATATATAAAAACTACCTGGGGGGGTTCGCGCCCCCCCAAGCCCCCCCGCGCGCGTAAGTCGTTACGCGCCATATTAGTTACGCGCCATTGTAGTTGTGTCCCTGTGTCCCACCTGTGAATAGAGATAGATATAAATATATGTTTTTAACTACGTAAAACACGCGAATATACAACATTCTTCGCTGTCCCATTGTCTGTGCATATAAATAGATTGTCAGGTTTACTGACTCTTGAACATGCAACATATAATTGTCCATGGGAAAAACAATCCGTATTCAGATCTATACCTCATTATTCTAATGATGTGTCCCTGTGTCCCGGTCGTCATTTATATTCCCTGTGTCCCGGTCGTCATTTGTGTCCCGGTGTCCCAGTTTGTAATTTCTCTTTGAGTGTCCCGGTCGTCATTTATATTCCCTGTGTCCCGGTGTCCCGGTCGTCATTTGTGTCCCGGTCTGTAATTTCTATTCGAACAATCCCTGTGTCCCGGTCGTCATTTATATATCCCGCCTGTGCCCCCGGCGTCCCCGTTGTAGTTGTGTCCCTGTGTCCCGGTCATCATTTATATTCCCTGTGTCCCGGTCGTGATTTGTGTCCGGGTGTCCCAGTCTGTAATTTCTCTTTGAGGTTCCCTGTCGTCATTTATATTCCCTCTGTCTCGGTCGTCATTTGTGTCCCGGTCTGTAATTTCTCTTTAAGTGTTTTTTCTTTTTATTTTTCTTTTAGTTTTTTACCTTTTTTCTTTTTTCAGTTTTCTTTTTCTTCTTTATTTTTCAGCGTCACTATGAAGTACATATCGACGAACCTTTGTTTTTTTAAATTAAATCTGGTAGGCATTGATGACCTTATCCAAGTCAAAATCCCAAACCCAATCATCATCGCTATCATTTTCAGTTTTGATATGTTTTGACTCTCGCTGTCCAGGTGGATTTTCATCTAACCTCGCGGTTTTGCGTTCTTTAGCCGCAAGCCTGTTTTCTTGCTGTTCTTGTGATTCCCCGGCACGCTTTCTTTTCTTACTTTCTCTATCAGCTGCATGATTCCTCGGAACGCTTTCTTTTCTTACTTTCTCTATCAGCAGCAAGTTTTTTGGCATAAACTCTTTGAGCAGCTTCCTCGGCTGTTGCCATTGTAGGTTCTTCAGTCATTTTACAATTAAACATTTTTCCGGGAACAAATGCCTTAAATACCGTTAATGACGTCACCGTCATAGCAAAAATGACAATCATGACGTCAGTCAACACAGAAACATGACGTCACCTGACAGACAGACAGACACACAGACAGACAACTTATTTTTATATATATAGATAGATAGATAGATAAGTTGTCTGTGTGTGTGTGGGTCTGTCGGGTGACGTCATGTTTGTGTGTTGACAGACGTCATGTTTTCGACTGACGAAATTACAGACCGGGACATCGGGACACAAATGACGACCGGGACACCGCCACATAGGGAATATAAATGACGACCGGGACACTCAAAGAGAAAGCAACCGGGACACAAGGAATGTTCGATTAGCAATCACCATCAACAAAGCACCGGGACACAAATGCGGGACACAGGGACACAACTACAACGGGGACGCCGGGGGGCACAGGGGGATATATAAATGACGACGGGGACACAGGGAATGTTCGATTAGCAATCACCATCAACAAAGCTCAAGGGCAATCATTAGAATCATGAGGTATAACTAAAAAAAACTAAAAAAAGGTAAAAAACTAAAAACTAAAAAAAAAAACAATTCAAAATGGAATGTATATACTGACCGGGACACCGGGACACAAATGACGACCGGGACACCGGGACAAAAGGAATATAAATGACGACCGGGACACCGGGACAAAAGGAATATAAATGACGCCCGGGACACTCAAAGAGAAATCACAGACTGGGACACGGGGACACAAATGACGACCGGGACACAGGGAATATAAATGACGACCGGGACACAGGGACACAACTACAACGGGGACGCCGGGGGGACAGGGGGATATATAAATGACGACGACGACACAGGGAATGGTCGATTAGCAATCACCATCAACAAAGCTCAAGGGCAATCATTAGAATCATGAGGTATAGATCTGAATAAGGATTGTTTTCCCATGGACCATTATATGTTGCATGTTCAAGAGTCGGTAAACCTGACAATCTATTTATATGCACAGACAATGGGACAGCAAAGAATGTTGTATATTCGCAAGTTTTACGTAGTTAAAAACATATATATATATATATATATATATATATATATATATATATATATATATATATATATATATATATATATATATATATATATATATATTCACAGGTGGGACACAAAGAATGTTGGATTAGCAATCACCATCAACAAAGCACCGGGACACAAATGACGACCGGGACACAGGGAATATAAATGACGACCATGACACCCAAAGAGAAATTACAGACCGGAACACAAATGACTACCGGGACAAAAATGACGACCGGGACACAGGGAATATAAATGACGATCGCGACACTTAAAGAGAAATTACAGACTGGGACACCGGGACACAAATGACGACCGGGGCACAGGGAAACAACAACAACGGGGACGCCGGGGGGCACAGGGTGATATATAAATGACGACGGGGACACAGGGAATGTTCGATTAGCAATCCACCATCAACAAAGCTCAAGGGCAATCATTAGAATAATGAGGCATAGATCTGAATACAGATTGTTTTTCCCATGGACAATTATATGTTGCATGTTCAAGAGTCGGTAAACCTGACAATCTATTTATATACACAGACAATGGGACAGCCAAGAATATTGTACATTCGCAAGTTTTACGTAGTTAAATATATATATATATATATATATATATATATATATATATATATATATATATATATATATATATATATATATATATATATATATATATATATATATATATATATATACATATATCTATCTATATTCACAGGTGGGACACGGGGACACAACTACAATGGCGTGTAACGACTTACGCCCGCGGGGGGGGGCTTGGGAGGCGGCGCGAAGCGCCCCCACCAACTAGGTGTTGGGATGGCGCGAAGCGCCATCCCAACAGCTAGTTATTTATAAGAAAATATTTCTACCTAGCCAAAAACACCCAAAAAGGACAGTGACTGTTACCTCTCATCAAGTGCTGAAATTCGACAATCTCTTGTTAACATCGCGGTGATGAAAAGAATTCAGGACCCCCTCCCCGCACACACACAGAAGTTGAGAAGGGTCTAGGTCCTTAGTATACGCAACATATAAATTGGCAGCCAGCCTATTTAAGCCCGACAGCGGTGCTGGTAGATGTTGCATTGGCATAATATAGGCCCTCCTTTACTCATTCCAATAAGAGTTATGATCGGGTTTCGAACCTGAAATATAACAAATAAGGCCGCTAAGTTTTAGTTTCCACCCAATTTGATATAGATTCTGCATACGGTTTAGGTACGTATCATGATGACAAGAATTTAGGAACTCTTTCCCTTCATTGGGCTTGGATCGGTACATACACTTCAAATGCAGAACATATTTGCTGAAGCATTTATTGCCCAAACTTCCTTCCCAACATCACACGAGTCGATTTTGGCTACCAAAACGCTTAACTATGACACAAACACTAACATCCCGCCAAGATTGGTTGAAATCCAAAGTTCCTTTAGTTAGATGTCCAGATGGCAAGAATTCAGGGAAGCTCTTCCCTCGTCCCACTGAGGTTAAATTGTGTCTGGGCACCAGGAAAGTTAAAAGTAGGATAAAAAACTCACTTCTTCAGAACTTTACGTTAAATACGACAACCCCCTCCGGTCTATGTGCCGAAGATAAGATTATGAAAACCCCGTCTCTTCTTCCTCCACCTACAAATTAGGTAGGACAAAAAACACGTTTCTTCAGAACTTTATGTTAAATACGACAACCCCCTCCGGTCTATGTGCCGAAGATAAGATTCTGAAAACCCCATCTCTTCTTCCTCCACCTACAAATCAGATCACAGAGGGACTTCTTTTAATCTAGTTGTAGGCCCAAGCCTTACATACATACTGAATCTATAAAAACTAGTGAAAAGTAAATAAAGCCTGTTACAGAAGTGGTTTGGGTTGAAGGGGTGATTATATTCTCTATCACCTCACGAAGCTCGTGCCCAATAACCAATCACCGTGCTGGCGACCGAAAAAGGTAGCAAATAAAGAAGATTATCCCTCTAATGTAAAAATGACCCAGTTTCTTTTTGCACCTGTACTACAGATGTTCCCAGACTATTTTTGTTTTCTTTTTTAATGTCCTGGCAGCCGTCCAGCAGTCAACCCTCCAAAATAAACTCTAGAATATGGCTTTGCTTAAAGCGCAAAAATACGAGCAAACCTTCATAAAAAAAAAGAAAAAAAAGAGCCAAGAACTCATATGGCACTTGTGAAGAGGTCGGAAGAGCCAAGACCTCATACGGGATAAGCTCTAGCAAACTTCTAAGAATCAATAGATTGATCTAAAAGGAATATCAGAGGTTTAATACCGGTCGGGATTTAAAATAAGAGCTCCGAGACACAAGGTCCTTCTAAATATCATATCAAACAGTCCGTGGTAACGAACTGTAGTAAGGAGCGACCCGGCTCAATAGTAGCCGAAACTCTAAAAACGGAATTTTGATACCAATAGTTACATCAAAAGAATCGCATTTTAATGCTGATTTTAAATATATAAGTTACATCAATTTTAATCTTAACCATCAAAAGTTACGAGTCTGAGAAAATTTGCCTAATTTTAGAAAATAGGGAGAAACACCCCTTAAAAGTCGTAGAATCTTAACGAAAATCACACCATCAGATTCACCTTATCAGAGAACCATGATGTACGAGTTTCAAGCTCCTATCTAAACAAATATATATTTTTTTTGCCACAAGACAGATCACGGGTGCATGTTTATTTTTATTTTATTGTATTTTTATTTTTGTTCTTTTTTCTCCAGGGGTGATCATATCGACCAAGTGTCGCGAGTCCTAGAATGTCGCCAGAGGACTCATTCTAACGAAAATTAAAAGTTATAATGCCCTTTTTAAGCGACCAAAAAAATTGGAGGGCACCTAGGCCCCCTCCCACGCTGATTTTTTCACCAAAGTAACCCAATCAAACTATGTCTTTGGGGACGACTTACTCCCCCACAACTCCCGTGGGAGGGGCTGCAAGTTATAAACTTTGACCAGCGTTAACACATTGTAATGGTTATTGGGAAGTGCAAAGACACTTTCAAGGGGATTCCAGTTTGGGGGGGGGGGAGGAAATGAGGGGAGGGGGTTATTCGGGAGAACTTTCCATGGAGGAATTTTTGAAGGGGGAAGAGAATTTCCATGGAGGGGGCGCAGGGATTTTAGCATTTTTTAAAAGAGCAATTAAAAAAAAATATGTAAAAGTTTCTTCAACTGAAAGTAAGGAGCAGCATTAAAACTTAAAACGAACAGAAATTATTACGCATATGAGGGGTTCACCTCCCCCTAATACCTTGCTCTTTACGCTAAAGAAATTTTATTAATTTCAACTATTTATTCTACGGCTTTTGTGATTCAGGGGTCATTCTTCAGGAACTGGGACAAAATTTAAACTTTAGTGTAAAGAGCTAGGTATTGACGAGAGGGCGAACCCCCGCATATATGATAATAAAAACATACGAATTTAGAAGTTCGTTACGCAAGTTATTTTCGTAAGTTACGTAAATTTCTATTAATAATTGCGTTCGTAAAATTAAAAGTTCTAGTTGCCTTTTTAAGTAACCAAAAAGTTGGAGGGTAACTAGGCCTACTCCCCAACTCCTTTTTATCGAAATCGTCCGATCAAAATTAATGTGCAAATTTCGTTTTAATTATTCATGTGCGGAGAGCCAAAATCAAAACATGCATTAATTCAAAAATTTTCAGAAATTAAATAAAAAAAAACTAGTTTTTTTTTAACTGAAAGTAAGGAGCGACATTAAAACTTAAAATGAACAGAAATTACTCCGTATATGAAAGAGGCTGTTCCCTCCTCCATGCCCCGCTCTTTACGCTAAAGTGTTTTACTGTTTTGAAAAGTAGAGTTGAGACAAAGAGTCAAACTTTAGCGTAAAGAGCGGGGCGTTGAGGAGGGAAGAGCCCCTTTCATATACGGAGTAATTTCTGTTCGTTTTAAGTTTTAATGTCACTCCTTACTTTTAGTTACAGAAACTAGTTTTTTTATTTAATTCATTAAGATCCGATAACCCACTCGTAAGTTAAAAATACCTCATTTTTTCTAAATTTTCCTCTCCTTTCAACCCCCAAGAAGGTCAAATCGGGGAAACCAACTTTATCAAGTCAATTTGTGCAGGTCCCTGACACGCCTACCAATTTTCATCGTCCCCGGACATCAAGAAGCACCAAACTCGCCAAAGCACTGGACCCCCTCCCCCTAACTCCTCCAAAGAGAGCGGATCCAGTCAATCACGTATCTACGAAATTTGCTTATTCTACCCACCAAGTTTCATCCCAATCTCTCCACTCTAAGCTTTTTCCAAGATTTCTAGTTTCCCCCTCCAACTCCCCCTAATGTCACCTTTCTAAAGTGACATTCAGAGTTCTTTCTAAATATTAAATTTCATTAAGATCTGGTCACCCGTTCTTAAGTTAAAAGTACCTCAATTTTTCTAATTTTTCCGAATTAACACCCCCCCAACTCCCCCAAACAGAGCGGATCCGTTCCAATTATGTCAATCACGCATCTAGAACTTGTACCTATTCTTCCCATCAAGTTTCATCCCGATCTCTCTACTCTAAGTGTTTTCCAAGATTTCTGTTTCTCCCTCCAACCTCCTATGTCCCTGGCTGAAAATAGAGCATTTGAGAAATAAGAACTTTTTATATATCAAGTTTCATTAAGATCCGATCACCCATTCGTAAGATAAAGAAACCTCAATTTTCACGTTTTCCAAGATTTCCAGTTCCCCCCCCCCCCCCCCCAACGTCACCAAATCTGGTGGTGATTAAAAATAAGAGCTCTGTAGCACAAGATCCTTCCAAATGTCAAATTTCATTAAGATCTTATCACCCGTTCGTAAGTTACAAATGCCTTATATTTTCTAATTTTTCTCAGTTACCCCCCCCCCCCAAGAAAAAAATCACGCAAAGAGAGGGTATCCGGTCCGGTTGTGTCAGTCACGTATCTTAGACTTGTGCTTATGCTTCCCACCAAGTTTCATCCTAATCTCTCCGCTCTAAGCGTTTTCCAAGATTTCCGGTCCCTCTCCCTCAACTTCCACCAAAGACACTGGATCCAGTCGAGAGTTAAAATTAGAGATCTGAGTTACGAGGTCCTTCTAAATATGAAATTTCATTAAGATCTAATCACTCCTTCGTAAGTTATAAATACGTCATTTTTTTCTAATTTTCCAGAATTAACCCTCCCCCTAACTCCCCCAAAGAGAGTGGATCCGTTCCAGTTATGTCAATCACGTATCTAGGACTTGTGCCTAGTTTTTCCACCAAGTTTCATCCCAATCCCTCCACGCAAAGCGTTTTCCAAGATTTTAGGTTTCTCCCTCCAACTCCCAACTCCCCCAATGTCACCGCATCCGGTCGGGATTTAAGATAATAGCTCTGAGACCCCATATCCTTCTAAATATCAAATTTCATTAAGGTCCGATCGTTCGTAAGTGAAAAATACCTCATTTTTTCTGATTTTTCCGAATTAACCGTCCCCCCACTCCCCCCTCCAGATGGTCGAATCGAGGAAAAGACTATTTTATTTGAATCTGGTATTGTCCCTGATACGCCTGCCAAATATCATTGTCCTAGCTTATCTGGAAGTGCCTAAACTAGCAAAACCAGGACAGACAGACAGACCGACCGACAGAATTTACGATCGCTATACTAAAGGTTTTACAGGAGCTAATGGTTTCACACTTGTTAAAATTTTGGAGTGTTTTAAGTGTATCCATAATTTCTAATAAAGCAGCTTTCACACTAGGTGCGTAATTTTGTATACTAAGTGGTTTTGCATTTTAAACTACACCCTAACGTAAAAATCCGTGGAATCGCTACAATCACCGTCTAAAATCCTCACATTCATCAGAAGCAAAATATTCAAAAATTGAAACGTAGAAGGTAGATGGATATTCAAGTTCTGATCAAAAATGAGACAATTTCTAGGGAAAGTTCCCTATTTTAAATTAATGATTTGTAATTACACATCCAAAAGTTGTAGTTTGTTGGGAACTGACTTTTCCTTAATCTAACATAAACTTATCCAACTTAAAGTTTAAACTTACCTGACTTACCTAACGTAAAATTTAAACTTATATAAACTACCTACAGTATAATTTAACCTAATTCACCTACCATAAAATTCTAAGAGGAACTCAAGCCTACTTGACAATGCCTAATCTGGAATATTCTATTCCGCATTCTGAAGGACCAACAAGTTTCAAATAATTCGTTGTTTTTTTTTTACTGTTTTTACCACAAGGCCAATGGCCAAGCCCATACACAGGGTGGGGATATTTGGACCAATGCTTATGAACAATATCGACATATTTCTATCACCAAAAAAAAAAAAAACAAAAAAAAAAAAACGGCAGATTCGAGCCCGGCTATACAATGCTTTGGTTCACTTAAATTTTATTCTGAAAGTAAGTAGATTCCTTTTTTCCTCAAACTTTTATTATTTCAAAATCTTTGAAAAAGAAGGAAAAAAGAAGGAAGGGTGAATTGGTGACTGACGACGGTATCATGTAAAATGAGAAACAATTTATTGTAAATTATTGTGTTAATAATACTCACACACAGAAATATTTTGGTACGAAATAGCTTGGTATAAGACCGTTATCTTGGAAAAAGAAAGAAGGGACATGGAAGTAGATATGGAGGCGAGGATATTCTTTGGATAGATCCAGGGCTTCCTTGTATGCAAGCGATGGTCTAAAAAATGATTGCTAAAATTAGCAGAATTAAGGTGGCTTTTGGGCAGCCCAGTTTCGTGGAACCTACTATGACCATCAAATCAGTGTGCTTGGAATAGCAGAAAGAAAATAAAAGTATCTAGTGCCCTTTCTAAGTAGCAAAAGGGATCGGGCCACAACAAAGTGTTGGTTTCAGGCATTCTGGGTTACAAACATTCAACTTTGCCCAAAACATGGCCAAAATGTACAAAAAAAGAAGTTCTTATATAACGAATCGATTTTTCATGGTCAAGAACCGTTAACCAAATGCTTCTTTAATCTGTCTACCGTATATAGTTTTATTATTTGATAGGATAATTCAAATAATTGTCAGTCGTTCTGAATAACTGATCATGTTGTCCAAAAACCAAAAATTCAACCAAAAAAGTTCTGAAAACGAGGGTACATAAACTACGAGTCTTACAAAAATGTTTAATTGTCTTGCGAGAGCAATACTTTGTTTTTTTTTTTGTTTTTTTTTTTTTTGTTTTGTTTTTTTTTGTTCCTAGCACCCCGATTTCAGTTTATTCCAAGAAAGTGGTAATGGTCTAACCTCTGCAGTTTTTACGGAAAGTGTGGACCTTAGGCCGAATTGATGAATATGACTTTACATTTTGGAAAGCTTCGTAGATCTCTTGCCTGGGGCCAAAAATCTATTGTTTCTGCCCATTTATGTTCGTGATTTCAGCTGAGTTTATTATTCGTTGTTTGTTTTTTTTGCACTTGGGATTGCGGTAGAAAAATGGTATCAGATGTGCCTCTTAAACTTTAAAAGTTCTCTCATTGCTAAAGAAATTAGAGTTTATCCTTTGATCCTTTTCAAGTAATGACGTTAGAAACTAGGTCTACGGCAAAAAAGTCAACTTTTGAACTAAGACAGAGAGGTTTTTTTTTTCGACGGCAGTCGATAGCTCTTGATGAGCTGATCAAAGTATATGTCATTTATTTTTCGGTAGAAAATTCCTCCATGAGATATATCAGTTTGAAAGTTTAAAGGGGTTGACAACTTCAGTAGTAATGTACACACTGAAACCAAAAATAGGCCGATACCAATTGTGAGACATATAGGGGAGTTTTGAGCAACAGTCGGCTGTTATCTCATAATCAACTTCGGCAATGAGGGGTTCGCAACTTTTGCTAGTTGGTGTACCTATTATTTGTTTCCGGTATATTTGATGGTAAGATGAATTTGGTTCCAGTGGTAAGACATGTAGGGGGCTTGTAAGTAATAATCGGCTGTTAGGCTACAATCATTTTCAGCAATGAAGGGTTTGCAACTCTTACGAGTTGGTGTACCTAGTATTTATCTTAAGATCCTTACAGATTAACAACTTCAGCGTTTAATCGAAGCGAGGAACCAAACCCAAAGTGTTGCTCTCGCAACACTTTAATTGGCGAAGCCGAACAAAGGTTGCCGCAACAGCTCACGTTGCCCATGCAACATAGATCTAGTTTTGAATCCAGCTTACAAAACTACAGTAAGAAGACCTACTAAGTAATTCCAACTTAATTTTCAAAGTCCAAAAACACTATTTTGTAAACAACTTTAAAGATTTACTAACTAAAATCCATACGATATATCACTGACTCTAAGCGTTAAAAAAAAATATATAAATTACATAGGCCTATTCGAAACTCCCGTAGAAAGTAGTAATAACGGCAAAAAGGAACTTTTATCAGCCATCTAGTGTCTAGTGTTATCGTCACTTGAAACATTAGTCTCTTTTTCCCCCTATTGTTGAATCATGAAAGAAGCTAAAATAAAATAACTACACTTGAACTTTATGGAACACTAGAACCGCAACCTTAATTTTAGTTATAACTAATTTTAGTTGCGACTAATTATAATACAACTAAATGAATTAATTCATGTGATTAATTAATTACATTTATTAAGCGGAAATATTTTCGACGAACAAATAAACATCCAAATGGAGACAAGTCCATTTAATTAGATATTGAAAACAGGGACTAGATATTTCGATCACATATTGTCAATGCCATCACTGGTAAATCCTAGAAATATATCTAATTCTTTATTTTGATGAAACCCTATCAAACAGTTCGTGGTAACGAACTGTAGTAAGGAGCAACCCGACTCAATAGTAACCGAAACTCTAAAAAATGGAATTTTGATACCAATAGTTAAATCAAAAGAATTGCATTTTAATGCTGATTTTAAATGTACAAGTTTCATCAAGATTAGTCTTACCCATCAAAAGTTACGAGCCTGAGAAAATTTGCCTCATTTTAGAAAATAGGGGGAAACACCCCCTAAAAGTCATACAACCTTAGCAAAAATAACATCATCAGATTCAGCGTATCAGAGAACCTTGTTGTAGAAGTTTCAAGCTCCTATCTACAAATATATGGAATTTCGCATTTTTTGCCAGAAGACAGATCACGGATGCGTGTTTATTTGCTTTTTTGTTTGTTGTTTTTTTTCCAGGGGTGATCGTATCGACTGATTGGTCCAAAAATGTCGCGAGAGGGCTCATTTTAACGGAAACTAAAAGTTATAATGCCCATTTTAAGTGACCAAAAAATTGACGGCAACCCAGGCCCCCTCCCACGCTCATTTTTTCCCAAAAGTCACCAGATCAAAATTCTGAGATAGCAATTTTATTCACCATAGTCGAAAAACCTAATAACTATGTCTTTTGGGGACGACTTACTCCCTCGCAGTCCCCATGGGAGGGGCTGCAAGTTACAAACTTTGACCTGTACCTGTGTTTACATATGGTAATGGTTACTGGGAAGTGTACAGACGTTTTCAGGGGGATGTTTTTGGTTTAGGGGGAAGAGTTGAGTGGGGGGTTCACGTGGGAGGATATTTCCATGGAGGAACTTCTCATGGGGGAAGAGAATTTCAATGAAGGGGGCGCAGGATTTTCTAGCATTATTTGAAAAAATAATAAAAAAATAAATATGAAAAGTTTTTCCTACTGAAAGTGAGGAGCAGCATTAAAACTTAAAACGGACAAAAATTATTACACGTATGAGGGTTTGCCTCCTCCTAATACCTCACTTTTTACGCTAAAGTATTTTTAGTAATTTCAACTATTTATTCTACCGCCTTTGTGATTCAGAGGTCATTCTTAAGGAATTGGGACAAAATTTAAGCTTTAGTGTAAAGAGCGAGGTATCGACTAGGGGTGAACCACTCATATACGCAATAAAAACATACGAATATAGAAGTTCGTTACGTAACTTAATACGTAAGTTACGTATATTATCTACCAATGAAAACGTTCGTAAGAAATTAGAAGTTCTAGTTGTCTTTTTAAGTAATCAAAAAATTGGAGGCAACTAGGCCTCCTCCTTTACTGCTTTTTTCTCAAAATCTTCCGATTAATTGCAATTAATTAATATGCAAATTTCGTTTTAATTATTTATATGCGGAGAGCCAAGATCAAAACATGCATTAATTCAAAAACGTCCAAAAATTAAATAAAAAACAAGTTTTTTAAATGAAAGTAAGGAGCAATATTAAAACTTAAAACGAACAGAAATTACTCCGTATATGAAAGGGGCTTTTCCTCCTCAATGCCCCGTTCTTTCCGCTAAAGTTTCTTACTGTTTTAAAAAATAGAGTTAAGAGAAAGAGTTAAACTTTAGCGTAAAGAGCGGGGCATTGAGGAGGAAAAGCCCCTTTCATATACGGAGTAATTTCTGTTCGTTTTAAGTTTTAATGTTGCTCCTTACTTTTATTTAAGAAAAATTGTTTTTTATATATTTAATCATTTAAGGATCATGTGAAGTTGATTTCTAAAATACTGTAGCGTAACCTAGATATGATGCGTAAATTAAAACATATTTTTCCCCTAAATATTTATCGGTTGTTATATTTTTCCCTTATTCACCCTTACATTTTATATTGTTCATCGATATGGCTTGGTACTTTCCTCTCGTTACTTCGTCCAATCCGTGTGATCCAGAATAACGCTATCCAAGTATTTTTGTGCTGTGGGGAGCCAGGAGTCCATGAGGTCGGTCTACAGTGAAATAAATATAATGCCTGCAGCCGGATTGCGTGATTTTTAGACTTCGATTTTTATATATAAGTATCATAATGAGTGCCTTCCAGATTGTTTTGCAGGTATATTTTGTGAGAGGTCTGATGTTCACCAGCACTTTACTCGGATGCGAGGAAATATTGAGATCCCTCGACTTGCTTCTAGTAGGTCTTCTTTTTCTCTTGTTTATAGAGATTCCAAGCTTTGGGGCAAACTTAGTAAAGATATTAAGGATAATGGTAATTTCAACCAGTTTAATTCTGATGTACGTGTGGAGTTGCTCCGTAGGTATTCTTTCGAAACAGATTAACTATATTTTCAGTGGGTTATTCTTTTTTTCTACGAGTTTTTCTACGACTTTGGAAAATAATAAAAAAAGCTTTATATACTTAAATCTAGAAGAATAGACATACAAGAATCCTAATTATAACCGAGCAATTTTATAATTTTAAATCAACTTTATTATTATTTTAAATTAATTATCATGATAACTTCACTATTATTTTTAATTCATTATTGCATTAACATTCAACATAATTATTTATTATACATAGTAGTTTTGAGCGGTGATGTTTCCTCCAATATGCATTTCCCATAAGTAGTATTAAAAAAAAATTGATAAGGGCAGCAGCCCTTTTTCGTATAATTTAGAGGGCCTAGTAAAATGCGGTACATTTAGAAATATCCAATCAACTTTTCAAGGATATTTTTGTTTTAATTGCTCTTTTTTGACTCAGATTCTGTTACAAGATTTAGTTTATCAAAAATTGTCTTCTTATTACGGCAAACTTGTAACTTACTATTCAGATGCTAAAAATTATTCTTTAACGGAACAACTTTAGTCGGAAAACTTGTGCAGTTTATAATTATAATATAATATAATTATAGTGCAGTTTACTAACTTGCGAGGTTTATAATTGTGCAGTTTATAATTTATAATTATCTTATGCAGTTTATAATTTATAATAAAGCCTTAGAAAGCAGGTAGAATCATTTTTTGTACAGTATAATGTGCGAAATATGGTCAGTCATATGGCTGCCATTATGTTTATAATGACTTGTGCAGTTTATAATTTATAATTACAACATGTGTTCTTATTACGGCAAACTTGTGACCTACTGTTCAGATGCTCCGGGTTCAGATGCTACTGTTCAGGGTTACACAAAAAAACCCTCAAATACGCATTAAAAATTTGTTTATATCCATTTTTGTTACGTTTTTACGAGTCATACAAACATTTCAGGGGAGGGGGGGGGTCAAAACTTCTAAACCCCCCTTCCCCTTGGTACGGCCTTGCACCTAGGGTTTCTTTATTCGTCAACGATCGAGACAAAAACCATCGTAAGCTGTAAAATGCACATATTTGTTGATATATGTGATTTGTCGAGATAAAGAGTATTAATTGATGCATACATAGTCCATTTACCTCCAGATCTTCCCAACTTTTTCATTAGCTTTTCTTTTAATGTTTCTCATTAAGTAAAGTCAAAGAGATATGAAATTTTACAAATCCGTTAGTTAGAATTCGACTTTTAAAAATATGGACGAGCTCTTTTCAATTTGCAAATGACTAGGATTTCTAATTATCCCGGGGAAAGCGATTCTGGGATTCCTGAGGCATTCCTAGGGTCCCAGGGGCTTCTTATACGTTCAAGGAAAAATTTAGATATAATTTAATTTTTTAAATCTAAGTTTAATGTTTTTTTTTTGCGGAAGACGGTGGAGGATATTAGATATTTTCCAGAGGAATTATCTACATATTATTTTGAGAAGTCGTATGACTGACCATATTTCGCATAGTATACTGTACGAAAAACAAAATGATTCTATCCACTTTCTAAGGCAATAATCAGAGAAAGGTAGAGGTGGCTCGGACTCGTCTTGTAGATGAGGAATAACAGATTTCCAAATATATCCCTTTTTGGCCATCCATCTAGAGCGAAATAAAAAGCAGGGCGTTTAGCTATTTTAGCACTTTTCCGCTATATGCCGCACTGTAGCACAAAAATGCTATTCTAGCACTATTTTACCATTATTACAGTGAAATTTTGATTTTAGCACCGAAAATAGCTGGGTAGCACACAAATTTGGGCAATTGTTATGGCAACCCTGAAAACAATACAATCTTCATGACAGTCCTTGGGTTCGAAGGTACAAGAGTTTTAGACAGATAAAAAGAGAACGTGATGAAAATGATATTGAAAGATTAAAATAAAAACAAGAAAAGCCAAAACAAAATTGAGCTAAAAGTAATATAAATACCTCACACAGTTTAATAAGGAGCAACAGAGCCAGACAAACACGATTCCTGATTTTAGGTGTCAAAGAATTTAACACATAGAACTTTAGCACTGAAAATAGCTGTGTAGCACACAAATTTGGGCAATTGTAATACTTTAAAAATGAACCGTGGTGGCAACCCTGAAAACAACACAATCTTAATGACATTTCTTGGGTTCCAAGGTGCAAGAGTTTTAGACGGATAAAAAGAGAACTTGATGAAAATGATACTGAAAGAATAAAATAAAAACAAGAAAGGCCCAAATAAATTTGAGCTAAAGGTAGAGTAAAAACCTCACACAGCTTAATAAGGAGCAACAGAGCTTGCCAAACACGATTCCTGATTCTATATGTTAAAGAATTTATCACATAGAACTTTTTTTCAAAGAAGAACTTTAGCACCAAAAACTGCTGTGTAGCACGGACATTTGGGCAATGGTAATATGTTAAAAATCAACCGTGGCAACCCTGAAAACAATACAATCTTCATGACAGTCCTTGGGTTCCAAGATGCAAGAGTTTTAGGTGGATAAATAGAGAACGTGATGAAAATGATACTGAAAGATTAAAGTAAAAACAAGAAAAGCCAAAATGAATTTGAGCTAAAAGTAAAATAAATACCTCACACAGCTTAATAAGGAGCAACAGAGCCTGCCAAACACGATTCCTGATTATATGTGTTGAAGAATTTAACGCATAGAATTTTTTTTAAGAAGAACTTTAGCACAGAAAATCGCAGTGTAGCACACAAATTTGGGCAATTGTTATGCTTTAAAAACTAACCGTTGTGGCAACCCTGAAAACAATACAATCTTCATGACAGTCCTTGGGTTCCAAGGTACAAGAGTTTTAGACAGATAAAAAGAGAACGTGGTGAAAATGATATTGAAAGATAAAAAAAAACAAGAAAAGTAAAAATAAATTTGAGCTAAAAGTAAAATAAATACCTCACACAGCTTAATAAGGAGCAACAGAGCCTGCCAAACACGATTCCTGATTCTATGTGTTAAAGAATTGCTATAGTATCGAGTTTGTCCCTCTAGTTCTTGTCTATCAATAGCTAAAAGTTCCTTTGCTACCAGTTTGGCAATTTTTGTATCCTCTTCACTGCCAGGATCAAGTGATACAAGTAACGAAACGATTCTCCCCCTTAATCGCCGATCATCATCATGGGAACTAGATCAAATAAAATTAGATAGCATTCTACAGGGTAAAGCAAAGGAATTTTGAAAGGAGACACAAATTATTATAATCATTAATTATTGTTATAATAATTAAATCGAATTATTATTATTAAACCTTAATAATTATTCAATTATTGTTATAACAACTAAATATAATTATCATTATTATAATTATTAAATTTTAATAATTATTTGATTACAATTTAGTTAAGGCGATATGGTACTTTAAAGATTCTCCCAATCCCGTCCATTGTAAACTTTTTAGTTTGATTAGCCAAAACTATTCAGAATTGGCGGTATTGCACTAGCTTGTAGAGCTTGGATAAGCGATCCGAATAAACGACAAGAAACTAAAGCCGAAACCTACTTTCCCGGAACTCTTGGAAAAACCATTCAATTTCTCCCGGTTTGTGTCGGAGATAGATATGTTCATATTCATTGAAGCTTACAATATTAGAAAGCGCGAATTTTGTTTTTTCGTTAAACGGAGTAGTATTTTTTTTATTTATTTTTTATTTATTTAGGGAAGTGCAGTCCCTGAAAATGTTCTACCACACCTGCTACGAAAAGGTTAACAATCAGCTGAAAGAAAACATTAGTTGAGCAATTTGACAGCTTTGAAAGTTCCTTGTGGTGCTATCCACTTTGACTGACAACCTTATCAACAATGAACAAAGGACGGATTATTCATGTTGTAGGTACACTGATTAGACAGCTCTTTGTTTAACAAATAGTACAAGATTATATTTTCCCATATTTTAAACTGGCTTCTCGAATTGTTGACATATTTAAGACTCCTATCAATTTTTACCTAAATTTTAAGAAAATATCATTTGAATAATTGGCAGTTTCAGGAGTTACTTATGGCATTGGCAAAATTCACTAATGACCCTTTTGTCCTTGAAACGGTAAGCAAACGCTGAGGCTCGCAAAATGATCTTTCAAGGATCAAATGACCTTAATACTACCAATGATTTGAAATTCGCTCTTCATCCATTGGAAACTTGCCAGATCTTGGAATGCAACCAATAGGCTACTTGCAAAAATTTACGTTAAAATTATATTGTGCGAGGTTCTGGTACAGATTTGAAATTTAGACACCCTTTAGATTTTTCGCTGCATCGTAGCCAAAATCTGAATTATTTCTAAAAATATAAACAGGGCTAAATAGCCAATTTTTTCAGTTATTGATAACAAATATGATTGATATTAACATAAAATTTTGATATTAAATTTTGATATTTGATAAAGATTGATACTGACATTACATAAAATTGATATTAACATAAAAAATGTGTGTTGGAAAAAACGGAAAAACTTTCAGGAATCTAGGAATAAAAAGTAGTAGCCTAATTAGAAAAGTGCTATAAAAGTAATTTAAGTAATTTGTATATAGACCAATGGGACGAATTTTCCCCCCTAGATTCAAATTACTATTGTAGAGAGGTAGAGAGGCTCACTGAAGCCCCCCCCCTCTATAGCATATAATCCAACAAAATGTGTTCCCGTTTGGAGATATCCCCTTCCCCTAAAATAGTATTATGATAATCAATTTTATGCATATACATTCTGATGATGCATTAGCGATTGTGTAGAATCAGATTTTAGGACTTTAACATGGTTACTACAGGAATTAAAAGCTAAAGCAAAGAGCAATGTTAGAGCTAAGAACACACAAAAAATTATATTATACAAAAGGGGGTTGCCACCGTCTAGGCCACTAGGTTTTTCCGCTAAAGTTTAAACATACTAAAGATACTATTTAAACGCTCAATAAAATATAATCTAAGATTTAACATAGAGAGTGGGGGCTTAAGAGGGCGGTAAACTCTCTTAGATATAGGAAAGTTGGGCTTAGAGAGAGTGGCAGGAGCACACCTATTAGTGGTAATTTCTGATCATTGAAGTGTGACTTAACTGTTCATAGCGTTTTTGTTCGATTTACGTTTCATGTCTCTAATAAGCTCATTTGTCCCCGTTTTCAATCCACAACGTGGAAACCTATCCACGATCTTTTACAAGATCGTTTCCTAGATCACCAGATCTAAAAGCTGTCGAATTAAAAACAAAATAAAAGAAAAAAATTATGCAAACACAGTACTACAACCAAATTATAAATCGGTATGTGGTATTTGTGATTCACGCTAAAGGACCGAATTGACCTCGAGCTTTTACAGGTCCTCTTTTCTCCAATTTTTCTTGGGGAAAATGTTCTCAAATGGTGCGCAGTGACACTCTGGTACGCTAAAAGAAGGTAGAGGATATGCTGCAATTTTTAATTTTCACAAAAAAAATCGCTGAGCACCACTGAGCACCAAAAAGTAAAATCGCTGAGCACCACTGAGCACCAAAAAGTAAAATCGCTGAGCACCACTGAGCACCAAAAGTAAAATCGATGAGCACCACTGAGCACCAAAAAGTAAAATCGCTGAGCACCACTGAGCACCAAAAAGTAAAATCGATGAGCACCACTGAGCACCAAAAAGTAAAATCGCTGAGCACCACTGAGCACCAAAAAGTAAAATCGATGAGCACCACTGAGCACCAAAAAGTAAAATCGCTGAGCACCACTGAGCACCAAAAAGTAAAATCGCTGAGCACCACTAATTACCTCTTTGAGAAAAGAAAACGTTGCCGCTTGCGATTCAAGGATACCTTTTGGTACCAAGATATATGGGGCAGTTACAAGAATCGAGTTCTTCACAGGCTTGTTTTGCCTTTTCCCTTAGCTTCGAACCAAACTATTCTAATAATGTTGCGCTGATTTATGTTTTAAATTTTTCATAAAGAGAAAATTGTTTTCCTATCAGCCTGCCAAATAGGTCTACTTCATTGAAATACCCTAAGGCTCGTTTAGTATTGATCACAATTTCAAATTCGGATCAAAAATTATTTTCGATAGGCTATTTTGACAAGTAAGACCTCTAAGGTGGCCAATAAACTCTGCGCTTTAATTTTTTTTTTTTTTAATTTTTGCATCAAAACACTAAATTCACTCTTGATAAAAAAAAAGAAGTAACTCAATAGAATTTAATCTTTGGCAGGTTATCATGCATATCCTAAGAATATAAAACTGAAAGCAAATTTGAATAATTCGTAACAAGCTAAGAGAAATTAACTATTTAAGTTCCAAACTACTCAAAGACGAAAAAATACTATCCCCTATTTTTAGGCAAGACGAGTTGACGCAGTCCCTCTTAACCCAAGGATTTAGATGCCATTTCCAAGTCAATTAGAAATAAAAGAAATAAAGGACGTCAGTAATCTGTCTGTCTAAGAATATCCAAAATATTTTTACCTTAGCTAACAAAATACTCTACTTATTCTCAGAAGATCCCGAACCCCCAATACTAAATTTGACCCCCCCCCCCCAAACAAAAAATCTTAGATATTTTTGACTTAGCGCTAACTTTTTAATAAAAAGGGTGAGATCTGCCACAACTGTTACTTATTTGCTAATGATTACATCCGAATAGATATAGGATATCAAACAGTTCGTGGTAACGAACTATAGTAAGGAGCTACCCGGCTCAATAGTAACCGAAACACTAAAAGGCGGAATTTTAAAACCAATAGTTACATCAAAAGAATTGTATTTTAATTTTGATTTTAAATATACAAGTTTCATCAAGTTTAGTCGTTCCCATCAAAAGTTACGAGCCTGAGAAAATTTGCCATATTTTGGAAAATAGGGGGAAACGCACTCTAAAATTCATAGAATCTTAACGAAAATCACACCATCAGATTCAGCGTATCAGAGAACCCAACTGCAGAAGTTACAAGCTACATCAAAAGAATCGCATTTTAATGCTGATTTTAAATATATAATTTTCATCAAGATTATTCTATACCAATCAAAAGTTACGAGCCTGAGAAAATTTACCTCATTTTAGAAAATAGGGGAAAACACCCCCTAAAAGTCATATGATCTTAACGAAAATCACACCATCAGATTCAGTGAATCAGAGAACCCTGTTGTAGAAGTTTCAAGCCCCTATCTACAAAAATGTGGAATTTCGCATTTTTTGCCAGAAGACAAATCACGGGTGCGTGTTTATTTGTTTTTTGTGTGTGTTTTTTCCCCAGGGGTGATCGTATCGACTCAGTGGTCCTAGAATGTCGCGAGCAGGGTCATTTTAACAGAAATAAAAAGTTCTAGTGCCCTTTTCAAAAGACCACCTAGGCCCCCTCCCACGCACCTTTTTACCCAAAGTCAGTGGATCAAAATTTTGAGATAGCCATTCTGTTCAGCTTAGTCATAAACCTAATGACTATGTCTATGGGGAAACTTTATCCACGACAGTCCCCGGGGAAGGGGCTGCAAGTTACAAAGATTGACCATTGTTTAGCCTACATACAGTAACGGTTATTATGAAGTGTACAAACGTTTTAAGGGTCATTTTCGCGTTGGGATGGGGTTGGGTCGGGGGGAGGGGGTTACGTTGGAGGAAATTTCCATGAAGGGGACACATTATTTTCTAGCATTATTTTTAAAAAACGAGAAAATAAATATTTTTTTCAACCGGAAGTAATGAGCAGCATTAAAACTTAAAACGAACACAAAATATTATGTATACAAGGGGGTTCGTCTCCTCCACAATACCTTGCTCTTTACGATAAAGTATTCTTAGTCATTTCAACTATTTATTCTACTACCTTTGTGTTTCAGGGGTCATTCTTAAAGATTGGGGACAAAATTCAAGCTTTAGTGCAAAGAGCGAGGTATTGACGAGGGG
Organism: Artemia franciscana; assembly: GCF_032884065.1. Lineage (NCBI taxonomy): Eukaryota > Metazoa > Arthropoda > Branchiopoda > Anostraca > Artemiidae > Artemia > Artemia franciscana. The sequence goes on along the minus strand of NC_088869.1, from coordinate 4,914,999 downwards.
GTGAACCCCTTCATATATGTAATACAAATACACAAATATAGAAGTTCGTTACGTAAGTTAATTCGTAAGGTATGTAGGTTTATTACTAACAAAACATTCGAAAAAAAATAAAAAACTAGTTGCATTTTTAAGTAGCCCAAAATTGGAGGGCAACTATGCCTACTCACCCACCCCTTTTTTTATCAAAATCGTTCGATTAAAACTATGAGAAAGCCATTTAGCAAAAAAAAAATAATATACAAAATTCGTTTTATTTATTCATGTGCCATGAGCCAAAATCAAAACATGCATTAATTCAAAAACGTTCAGAAATTTAATAAGAAAAAACAAGTTTTTTTAACTGCAAGTAAGGAGCAACACTAACACATAAGACGAACAGAAATTATTCCGTATTTGATAGGGGTTGTGCTCTCCTCAACTTCACGCTCTTTACGCTAAAGTTTTTTAACTGTTTTAAAAAGTAGAGTTGTGACAAAGAATCAAACTTTAGCGTAAAGAGTGGGGCATTGAGGAGGGGACAATCACTTTCATATACCGAATAATTTCTGTTCATTTCAAGTTTTAATGTCGCTCCTTACTTGCAGTTAAAAAAAAAACTTGTTTTTTTTATTTAATAACAAAAAAGAGTGACTGGATTTGAACTTTGATCATAATAGATGTTCTTAGTGACAAATCAGATGTTCTTAGTTCTTAGTGCTTCAAGATGGCCAAGGTCAAATTCGGACCTTAAAGGTATCAAGGTCATCAAAGAACTCATCTTATTTGTGATGTGGATTTGTATCCAACCTGTAAGGGAGCATCTTCGTTTTGTTTTTAACTATTTTGAACAATGCATAGTTACTTGGCAGAAAAAAAGGCTTGGCTTTAAAAAAGACGCCAAAAATGCGCCTATCATGGTATTTTGGAAAGAAAGGGTATTTAATATCCAATTTTATGGGAAGAAAAAGTAAGAAACAAAATGTGCATCTTCAACCAATGTTCTGATTTACTATTACTGCTACTAATAACTCACCGCAGCACCAAGCGGCCTAAGGCCAACACAGCTACGCACGCTCCTCCTCCAACCCAATAACCCTTTTTATTCAATAACCCTTTTTATTTTGCAGGGTAGCAATAGAAGGCATTGGCTACATTTTTTTCTTAAGTATAAACTTGAGTTTTTGCTTCCCATTGGCTTTGCTCTCTACTTTTTATTTCCTTATCAGATTCCACCAATAATACGACTTAAAGGATAGAAGAAAGTTTTTATTATAACCTTTTACGGATGCAGCGTAACTAAATCCACACCAAAATATACTGAAGCACATCCTCTTAACACAAATAAAAGGCTAAAAAAGAAAAGAAGAAATGTGAGTATTTTTATTTTCATCTTGATAATTAATAAAGGAAAAGAAAACACGGGAAAGAATAGATGGTGACTCAAAATATGCAACGACTATTCATTGTTCAATTTTTCGACGTCAATTTAACGGAGTTAACAAATATGGCGTCCAAACCACTCTGCTATTAGCAGTAACAAAATACTTTAGAATCTAGAAGGGATCGTTGAAAGCATAAATACATTATTCCCATAGGAAATTTCAAATGTTTCAGTGAGAATTTCCTTGAAATTCAGAGAAACACGATATGCGGTGCACGAGTCAGTAGCCTTCAAACAATTTGAAATATGATCATTTAAAACCCCAAAGATAAGTGCAACTTATGGGAAATGTAAACTAATGCTATTTCTCAAATTTTCGTTCGGGGAATATCCCTATTACATTTGCTATAGTGCTCGGGGCAAAACAGAGAAGAGGAGGGGAGATGGTCCCATTTAAGTCACTTGGTTCTGGAAAAGGCACTAGAACTGTTTTTTTTTCTTATTCTTTCGTAATAACAAATTAGGGACTTTCGAACGAGCCCCCCCTCCCCCAAGAATGCTAAATTTCTCTCAAATTTCTAGGCATTTCTCATTCGAAGTATCAAATATATATCATTGTTATTGTTGCCCGTCAACCGGAAAAAAATGCAACCGTGCGTGCCGTCACAAATTTTCACGATGCAAATATGCAGTAATTGTTGTTCTGGGGTGCATAAAGTTTACAAGTAATACATCTTTTTGAAGAAAAAATAAGTTACCATAACCTAGCGGTTGTTGAACGTTTGTTAGGGAAATTATGGGTGCACCCATGGCTGTTGTCGTTGTTGTTTTGACCTGTAATTTTAAGCTAGCTAAAATAAATAGTTGGTATCGCATGAGTAAGGTCAATATCTCCGTTTTCTTAAGGAGGGAGAGGGAGCTCCGTCTCCATTTTGCCAGATTTTCTTATTGATGTACTCTGGAGCAGCCCGGCTGCTATCTTAGAATTTGCATAACGTCATGAGCAGAAATTTCTTCCATATCTGGAGATCGTGAAATTGAAATACCGAGGGATTTTCCAGGCAAAAATTAAGCGATTTTTTCTGGTTTATTAATTAGTATAAAACAATTGAGTAGATGAAAACTGTCCTAAATTCGAAAGCGCGCTGCTAAGTCTCTTCGAGAGTTTAAGTATTTCCGAAACAAGTATTTCCGGAATCCTTTCATTACTATATCCACTAGAAGGGCTTCTACCCCAACAAAAACGCAAGGAAAAATAAAAAGAGCGAGTGCCATGATTGCGTCTTGTAAGTTTCGGGATCTAAAATAAAACGGGATAGCAATGAGAAATAAAAAGAGGGAGTGCCATAATTACATCTTGGAAAAATCGGGCAAAACTAAAATGTTTTTTTTTTTCTGGTCTTCTAATAACTCGAAAAGAACAATTCTAAGGGATATTTTAATGTCGGGCTGGCGCAGATTAGTCTCTTCGAGAGTTTAATTAATTCCGGAACAAGTTTTTCTAGTATCTTTTAATCACTATATCCACTAGAAGGGCGTCTAGCTCATAAAAATTTTGATGAGAAATGAAAAGGGCAAGTGACATAGTTACGTCTTATGAGGATCGGGACCGAATCTGACTTATGCAGGTTACAATACATACCAAAACAGGTTGACAGATAAAAAAAAGAAGAAGAAATGGTAGAAAGTAAGAACTAGTAGTTTTCTGGGCCCTTCTTAGAGTTCGGACTCAATCCTACCTCTTTGGGCGAAAGAGAAGAGGGTCCCTAAATTCTTGTCATTGTGACAGATACACGAATTGGTTATTTGATTTCAACAAAACATGGTGGAAAGTGAGGGGTTATTTCTACCTTCTGTTTTATGGGGTCCAACCTGATCTGACTCCTTGAAGGATCCTGTAGAGGGCAAGTGTTCGAGTTCTATATTTTTTTGTTGGAGGGGGGGGGTCCGCACTCGACCTGACTTCTGTAGGAAGAGAGGACCTCCAAATTTTTGCAACAGCGACATATACCAGAACTACTTGTCAGATCTCAATGAAACTCTGAGTCTCCTGCTTATCTCTGAAGTTCGAAATTAAAGTCCAAAACTTCGTTTATCTTTGTGAAGCTAGGAAAGAGAAGAAACCAAAAAACCACTTGATCCATCCATCATGCTCACATTTTGACCGATTTCCCGATTTTTTTTTCGTATTCTTCTTCCTTTTTCTTATCAATCATTTCAGGAATTATATTAGACACACAATTTCAACTTGAGAAATAATATTTCAAACCAATCCCTATATGAAACAACAAATTCATCGAACAAAATGGATCATTCCAAGAGCTTTAGAACACCCTTTTATTGCAAGCCCACGGCACCCTAAATAAGCTGTTTCCTCAGGCGCTTGCCCAGTGTGCAGTACAGATAAGGCAGCTGAATCCAACCGATATTTTTTTATTCTAATGAATTAAAGGGATTATATATGAATAACACTACGGCTGCCTCAATTGATGAAGTGAGGATATTGCGATATATCTTCTTTTTTATCCATCACCGTTAAAAATTAAATATTTATTATTTATCATCATTGAAGCATGATGGCTGGCGGCAGTATACTTTTTATTGCACATGAATTTTAATTCGTTTTCAATTCTAGTCGCTAATTACTTGACTAGAAAGTTTCTTATTTATTTATTTGAATGTATTTGTATATATTTATTTGATGTATGTATATTTATTATACATACATGTATATTTATTTGTATTTATTTATTTGAATCCAAAAAAAAAATGTTTGTTCGCATAGAAATAAATACATACCTTATTTAAAAGGTCCTATAGTTACATTATATAACAAATTTAACCTTATATTTATAACATCATATAATTTGCCTGCTGCGTTGACGACATTCGTTTCTGCTCAGAAACTTAAGTGTCATTATTTAATTTAATTTTTAAACTCTAAATTTATAATTTAATGTTTTTGTGCAGAGAATGCATTTTGATTTTGTAAAATCGATTTGTTCGCATAGATATAAATACACACCTTACTTAAGAGGTCCTTAAACATCATATAATTTGCTCCTGCTGCATTGACGACATTCGTTTCTGCTCAGAAACTTAACTGTCATTATTTAGTTTAATTTTCAAACATTTATTTTCTAATTAAATTTTTTTGTGTGTGCAGAGAATGCAGTTTGATTATGTACGGTCGTAAAATCGATTGACTACTCAACAAAAGTAAGGTGAAAATAACTAGGAAATCATAATAAATAAAAAATAGCAATATGACAGGATTTAAAAAAGGAAAAAAAATAACAACTTTTGGAATGGTAGAAACAATCGCCTTACCTTTCTACTACTGAATTTGCAGGGCAGAGGTCCTCCATCTTTCTAATATGGAAACAAACATCAAACAAGAGTTTTCTATCTTTTCTAAATACATCTCCAAACAGAATTGAGCTGACTACGATTGGAATATACATCATCATCACATCTTTACAGGAACTGAAAACAGCACAGCATTTTCCCACAACGCAATTAAATAGTCCAGTAGACTCCTCGCCAAGCTGTCTTATTTCTTCAGCAAGATCTAATACTTCTTCCCTTAATTGCTCCTTGGACATGACACATTTCTGGAAAACAGCTGTAGCAAGAGCATCAATACAGGATCGAAAAAGGCCAGATTTCCTGTTTTCAAAACAAGCTGACTTTCCAATTTGTATAAATCTAGGAATGTAACCCTCTAGATCATTTAAATATGGGAGAATTTTCGCTACGGTGATAAAAATTGAAGGAAGTGAGATCCAATTAGCAACTTCAAGGCTTTCAAAAACACATTCTGCTACAATGTCTACATTCGTTTTTACCCTTTCGAATATTTTCTCGAGCAACATCCAAAGGGATTTCAAATAAGTAGAAACCAATACACTCCACGTCGATTGTACGTCTCTATTACTTCTACTTTCGCGTTTTTCCTTAAAGGATAAATATTTCCCCACAATTATTATATCAAGAACTTCTTCGCAAATAAAGAAAGTGTCAGGAATTCTGAATAGGATACAAGATCCTGAATAACGACAAAGAATGCTCTCAGATGATATAAGCTTCAGTCCAACTTTATAATATTCCTGAATGTTGTCTAATTCATAGTTAATTGAATAACAATGAAAAGCGGTTAGAAGCGATTCCACGTTTTTATAATCCTCAAGCTTTGTAAAAATTTGAAGATATTTAACAATAAAATCCACAATATCATACTTATATATTGCCAAACACTCGTATATAGCTTTATTTGTAGTTTCCAGAAATTCAGAATTTCCAGGATTTGTTAAATTAGTTTGAAGCTCCAATAAAATAGAAGTTGATAAGTTTACTGCACTGAAAAGCGTGTCAAAATTGGCATAAGGTCGTGATGGTGCATCTGCAACTGCATCCAAAGTGCTGCCAATGAAGTTTGATATTAAAGAAAGTTTGTCTCCAAACTCCCCATCCAAACTAATTACAACATATCGTGCCTGTACTAAGCAGTCACTGTATGACACAAACTTCTTACCAAACTCAGTACCAGGAATATTAGGGAAAGTCTCTTTCAAAAAGGCCACAAGATGTTTATAAAGGAAACTACCTCTAATAAAGGATTCGGCTTTCGAAAAAACTGAAAGGAAAGCATAAACTTTTAGAGGATCAACATTTGTAATTATGAATTTTGTGAAGTTCTCAATAATATTGCAGTGAATGGCTGCCTTAATTAATCTTTCTTGATTATGGGTATTGTTAATTAGGTTTCTTAAAAGTTCAAGACATTCCTCATCCCAGCACTCAGTCTTTTCACTCTGAGATAATCCTTTTGTTATGTGATATAAGGAAACACCATTCCACTGAATTCCAACTAAACTTTTTAAAAAAGATTTATGGAAATCAAGCAATGAGTCTATCTCCAATTTTTGGTTCAGCATGGCAAAAAATTGAATACATAATATCCCAAGAGGGGATAAACATTCCTCGGATAGGATATCCCTATTACGGCTGAATAGAAGTGACGTATTTAAAACTGGCAGCATGTCTCTAACAATGAATATTTGAGCTCTGTTGCCATATACTTTCAAATCTATTCTAAAAAATATTTCCAAAGCCCACTTGACAACATGCTGATTCTCATGATAAATCATTCTCCTGAATATGGCTAAAATCCATCCAATCAATTCTGAGTCAATATTGTCACTGGCGATTTTTTTAAATCGCGACAATACTGGCTTGATAATATGAGTCTGCTTTTCCTCTAAAACTTCTAAAGTCAGCAAAATGTTCATCCATGCTTCATCCTCTTTGAAATATCCACGCTTGGCCAAATATTGACACCTTTTACGGGTCAATGGATCAGAAGATGATATCTCAAATTGAATAAGTTCCCAAAAAGACGGAGGTATAGGAATCGTTGAAGCTTTTTCACTGGGGAAGAGAAAATCCGCCAAACCTGTTAACAAGGCTAAAGTTCCCGGGGATTTCTCTTTAGAAATGATTTCTACAGTTTCAGATATTGAACGAGAAATTTCATCACCATAATTACTGCTTAAAAGAATGTCCAATAATTCAACACTAACAGGAGTAAGCGAATATATTTTAGTAAAATGTTTTGATAAAAAAGAACACCAGAGGTAAGCATCTAAGGATTTCACCATGTCTTTCCTTGAGTTTAACAATTCAAGCAAGAGGGAGGCATGAACAAATTCGTCTTTGAAATTATCATTTTGTAGAAGGACTTGGGTAATATCTTTTAATAATGATACCTCATTAAGAGACTCTTTTAAAAGTCTTTTATACTTTTCAAAGGCGCCGTGAAAAGTCAAAGATTTACAATTTTCCTCTTCAAAGGAGTTCAGGATTCTTTGAAACTCCATTTTTAAGTCCACTGGTTGAATTCAACTTTCCAGATCCTGAAAAAACATGAGTAGAAAATAAGAAGCAGAACTTGTATTAAAGTTAAATGGGACAGATACGAGAATCAATATCAGGAGCTTAAAAAGTGCCAGAAAGTTATAGAATAACAAAAGAAAAGAACAGGCCATTATTAAAGCACACAAAGAACTGAAAATACTATCAAAATATGACAGCAATATTTTACTCAGATGGTTTCATATATTCAAATGTTGTACACACACATTTTTAAATGGTGTTTCAATGTTAAAAAGAACATGTACTTTTTTATAATGTAATTATTAAGAGAGCAGGCATAATTTATGGTGTTTAAAAATTTAACACAAAGTTTGCCCTGGATTAAACATGGGATATCTTGGTTTAGTTTCAGGTATGCTATAGGCTTAGTGTCAACTATCAAGGCTTGTAATATTTACCTATTAATAATTAATTTCCTTTATTACTAAGAAAACCACCATACAGGTAATTTGTAGTATTTAGTCTATCGTTTGTTTTGTTTTCGGTATAATTGTCAATCCCCATCTCTCCCTGTTCCCTAGCAAAGCATAAATTCATTTCACTAAATACCAACACCATATTGATTGCAATATATTGTTAAATACCCAAAATTTGTAGAAATCTGCTTTGTAGATTTCCTCCGAAATCTACAAAGCAGCCCATGGTGCAAGAACAACGGCTAGAAGAGGAACCAGTTTCAAAAATGGTAATAGAAGAGCAAATTTTGACTGCTCTGCTATAAATTCATTTCACTAAATACCAACACCATATTGATTGCAATATATTGTTAAATGCCCAAAATTTGTAGAAATCTGCTTTGTAGATTTCCTCCGAAATCTACAAAGCAGCCCATGGTGCAAGAACAACGGCTAGAAGAGGAACCAGTTTCAAAAATGGTAATAGAAGAGCAAATTTTGACTGCTCTGCTATAAATTCATTTCACTAAATACCAACACCATATTGATTGCAATATATTGTTAAATGCCCAAAATTTACTCCTCTTCCGTCTATGGTTGTATTTTATGTATGTACTTTATTTCATTCAATTTATATCCACAAATTTATTCCATCTTATGGATTTATTAACTACTCATGCCATTATTATTGGTTAGAATCTTTGGCGTCCTTTAGCACAGCTTTGGGCTCAACTATTAACTATATGGTTACATAAAGTTTCCCATATAATTTACATTTCTTATTGATTATTTTATAATCTTTTTTGATAGGATTAAGGTATTGTATTGTATCAGTCCAAATACCAAAAATCTAGATGGAGCACTAGGCAATATTTTCTAGAATAAGGGCCCAAATCCCACCCTCCTTCTCCCAAAAGGACATATCAATGGACAATAATCAAAAGGCAATAATCAATCTTAGAGATTTCACCTACCGTCCACTTATTTTCCAACCTGTATACATGGCAATGAAAAAAACAAAAATCTATGCATACCACGAATCCATTTTTTGAAAAAACAAGTTTTTCAAATGAAAGTAGAGACCAATAATAAAACTAGAAGGGAGCTAAAATTCCCTGTTTTGAAAAGGGGTATCCAGTTTCCTGCTCTTTACGCTAAAGTTCGAAACAGTATTACACACATATATATAATGAAAAAGAAATCACCAATGCAACAGAACAAACACGTAAAAAAAAAGACAGACAGAGAAAAGGAAGACTGTTTTCCTACATTAGTAATTAATATAGATCAGTACTTGAATGAGGCCTTAACCCTACTCATCCATACAATTACATACAATTAAATAAAAACAATTAAAGTGCCGAAACTCTATAGGCAAGTGTGTATTCTCCTGATGAGCCCTTGTGTTGGGTTGTTGCCTCTGAATTATTTGTCCTCTTTTTTTTTTTGGTAAATGGCGACTTATACTTACTGACGACACGACCGCCTGTCCATGGATTATTCTTAATGGTTGATTGTGTATGGCTATGCTGTTTGACCTATGTAATTGTATGGATGAGTAGGGTTAAGGCCTCATTCAAGTACTGATCTATATTAATCATTAATGTAGGAAAACAGTCTTCATTTTCTCCTTCTGTCTTTTTTTCTTTTCTTTTTTTTAATGAGTTTGTGCTGTTGCATTGGTGTTTTCTCTTTTCATTATTTATATATATATATATATATATATATATATATATATATATATATATATATATATATATATATATATATATATATATATATATATATATATATATGTCAAAAGAATTGGCTTATTGTGCTGATTCTAAAATAAATAATAGGAAAACAGTCTTCATTTTCTCCTTCTGTATTTTTTTCTTTTCTTTTTTTTAATGAGTTTGTGCTGTTGCATTGGTGTTTTCTCTTTTCATTATTTATATATATATATATATATATATATATATATATATATATATATATATATATATATATATATATATATATATATATATATATATATATATATATATATATATATATATATATATATATATATATATATATATATATATATATATATATATATGTCAAAAGAATTGGCTTATTGTGCTGATTCTAAAATAAATAATAGAAAAACAGTCTTCATTTTCTCCTTCTGTATTTTTTTCTTTTCTTTTTTTTAATGAGTTTGTGCTGTTGCATAGGTGTTTTCTCTTTTCATTATTTATATATATATATATATATATATATATATATATATATATATATATATATATATATATATATATATATATATATATATATATATATATATATATATATATATATATATATATATATACAATATATATATATATATATATATATATATATATATATATATATATATATATATATATATATACATATATAATATATATATATATATATATATATATATATATATATATATATATATATATATATATATATATATATATATATATATATATATATATATATATATATATATATATATATATATATATATATATATATATATATATCTATATATATAAAAATAAGTTGTCTGTGTGTGGATCTGTGGATGGATCAGGTGACGTCATGTTTGTCCGCATATGACGTCTGAATTATTTCACACTAATACAACAGAAGAAAAAAACTAAAAAAGGTAAAAACTACAAAAAAAACTAAAAAGAAAAAAAAACTAAAAAAGCTAAAAAACTAAAAAAAACTAAAAAAAGGTAAAAATCTAATAACTAAAAAAAAAACTGAAAAAAATAAAAAAAGGCAAAAACTACAAAAAAAATAAAAACTAATAAAAAAACTAAAAAAGCTAAAAAACTAAAAAAACTAAAAAAAACTAAAAAAAGGTAAAAAACTAAAAAAAACTAAAAACTAAAAAAGAAAAAAACTAAAAAAAAGGAAAAAACTGAAAAATAAAAGAGAAAAAGAAAACTAAAAAAATATGAATAAATATATATAAAAATAAGTTGTTTGTGGGTTATGTCTGTCTGTCTGTCTGTCGAGTGACGTCGTGTTTGTCCGCATATGACGTCTGAATTATTTCACACTAATACAAAAGAAGAAAAAAAACTAAAAAAGGTAAAAACTACAAAAAAAAACTAAAAAGAAAAAAAAATAAAAAAGCTAAAAAACTAAAAAAAACTAAAAAAAGGTAAAAAACTAAAAACTAAAAAAAACTGAAAAAACTAAAAAAAGGCAAAAACTAAAAAAAAAAAACTAAAAACTAATAAAAAAACTAAAAAAGCTAAAAAACTAAAAAAACTAAAAAAACTAAAAAAAGGTAAAAAACAAAAAAAACTAAAAACTAAAAAAGAAAAAACTAAAAAAAAGGAAAAAACTGAAAAATAAGAGAAAAAGAAAACTAAAAAATATTAATAAATATCTATATATATAAAAATAAGTTGTCTGTCTGTCTGTGGATGGATGGATCAGGTGACGTCACCTGAAAAAACTGGATCAGGTGACGTCAAAACTGAAAAAACTAAAAAAAGGCAAAAACTACAAAAAAAACTAAAAACTAATAAAAAAAATAAAAAAGCTAAAAAACTAAAAAAACTAAAAAAAGGCAAAAACTACAAAAAAAACTAAAAACTAATAAAAAAGCTAAGAAACTAAAAAAACTAAAAAAAGGCAAAAACTACAAAAAAAACTAAAAACTAATAAAAAAGCTAAGAAACTAAAAAAACTAAAAAAAGGCAAAAACTACAAAAAAAACTAAAAACTAATAAAAAAAATAAAAAAGCTAAAAAACTAAAAAAACTAAAAAAACTAAAAAAAGGTAAAAAACTAAAAAAACTAAAAACTAAAAAAAACTAAAAAAAAAGGAAAAAACTGAAAAATAAGCTAAAATAAAGGTAAAAACCAATAAAAAACTAAAAAAAAAAAACTGAAAAAACTAAAAAAAGGCAAAAACTACAAAAAAAACTAAAAACTAATAAAAAAAAGTAAAAAAGCTAAAAAACTAAAAAAACTAAAAAAACTAAAAAAAGGTAAAAAACTAAAAAAAATAAAAAATTAAAAAAAACTAAAAAAAAGGAAAAAACTGAAAAATAAGCTAAAATAAAGGTAAAAACCAATAAAAAACTAAAAAGAAAAAAAGGAAAAAACTAAAAAAAATTTTCATCTAAAAAACTAAAAAAAAACTAAAAAAGGTAAAAACTAAAAGAACTAAAAAAGAAAAAAATAAATGACGAAACTCAAAGAGAAAGCGACCAGGACAAAAGGAATGTTCGATTAGCAATCAACAAAGCACCGGGACACAGGGAGTATAAATGACGACCAGGACATAAGTAAAAAAAAAAAACTATCTATATATATAAAAATAAGTTGTCTGTGGATCTGTGGATCGTGGATCAGGTGACGTCACCTGAAAAAACTGGATCAGGTGACGTCAAAACTGAAAAAACTAAAAAAAGGCAAAAACTACAAAAAAAACTAAAAACTAATAAAAAAAATAAAAAAGCTAAAAAACTAAAAAAACTAAAAAAAGGCAAAAACTACAAAAAAAACTAAAAACTAATAAAAAAGCTAAAAAACTAAAAAAACTAAAAAAAAGGCAAAAACTACAAAAAAAACTAAAAACATAAAAAAAATAAAAAAGCTAAAAAACTAAAAAAACTAAAAAAACTAAAAAAAGGTAAAAAACTAAAAAAACTAAAAACTAAAAAAAACTAAAAAAAAGGAAAAAACTGAAAAATAAGCTAAAATAAAGGTAAAAACCAATAAAAAACTAAAAAAAAAACTGAAAAAACTAAAAAAAGGCAAAAACTACAAAAAAACTAAAAACTAATAAAAAAAGTAAAAAAGCTAAAAAACTAAAAAAACTAAAAAAACTAAAAAAAGGTAAAAAACTAAAAAAAAATAAAAAATAAAAAAAAAATAAAAAAAAAGGAAAAAACTGAAAAATAAGCTAACATAAAGGTAAAAACCAATAAAAAACTAAAAAGAAAAAAAGGAAAAAACTAAAAAAAATTTTCATCTAAAAAACTAAAAAAAACTAAAAAAGGTAAAAACTAAAAGAACTAAAAAAGAAAAAAATAAATGACGACACTCAAAGAGAAAGCGACCAGGACAAAAGGAATGTTCGATTAGCAATCAACAAAGCACCGGGAAACAGGGAGTATAAATGACGACCAGGACATAAGTAAAAAAAAAATTAACAAAACTAAAAAGAAGGTAAAAACTACAAAAAAACTAAAAAGGAAAAAAAACTAAAAACTAATAAAAAAACTAAAAAATCTAAAAATCTAAATAAACTAAAAAAGAAAAAAAAAGGAAAAAAATAAAGGAGAAAAACAAAACTAAAAAACGAATGTATATACAGACCGGTACACCGGGATACAAATGACGACCGGGACACAGGGAATATAAATGGCGACCGGGACACAGGGACACAACTACAACGGGGACACCGGGAGAAACAGGGGGATATAAATGACGACCGGGACAAAAAAACTAAAAAGAAAAAAAAACTAAAAACTAATAAAAAAACTAAAAAATCTAAAAATCTAAATAAGCTAAAAAAGAAAAAAAAGGAAAAAAATAAAGGAGAAAAACAAAACTAAAAAACGAATGTATATACAGACCGGGACACCGGGATACAAATGATGACCGGGACACAGGGAATATAAATGACGACCGGGACACAGGGACACAACTACAATGGGGACGCCGGGGGGCACAGGGGGATATAAATGACGACCGGGACACAAGGAATATAAATGACGCCCGGGACACTCAAAGAGAAATCACAGACTGGAACACCGGGACACAAATGACGACCGGGACACAGGGAATATAAATGACGACCGGGACACAGGGACATAACTACAAAGGGGACGCCGGGGTGCACAGGGGGATATATAAATGACGATGGCGACTCAGGGAATGGTCGATTAGCAATCACCATCAACAAAGCTCAAGGGCAATCATTAGAATCATGAGGTATAGATCTGAATACGGATTGTTTTCCCATGGACCATTATATGTTGCATGTTCAAGAGTCGGTAAACCTGAAAATCTATTTATATGCACAGACAATGGGACAGCAAAGAATGTTGTATATTCGCAAGTTTTACGTAGTTAAAAACATATATATATATATATATATATATATATATATATATATATATATATATATATATATATATATATATATATATATATATATATATATATATATATATATATATATATATATATATATATATATATATCTATATTCACAGGTGGGACATAGGGACACAACTACAATGGCGCGTAACTAATATGGCGCGTAACGACTTACGCGCGCGGGGGGGCTTGGGGGGGGGCGCGAAGCGCCCCCACCAACTAGGTGTTGGGGTGGCGCGAAGCGCCACCCCAACAGCTAGTATAGTACGGGTTGGGGTGTTACTAGTATAGTAACACCCCAACAGCTAGTATAGTACGAGGCTGAAAAATATTGTCAGATTTCCGAAAAAGGGGGGAATCATCCCCTAAAAGTCAAATAATCTTAAAATAATCAAATAAGATAATAAAAAAAGTACCACGAAACAACATAAAATTATCCCAATACGACTCATTTTGGACTAAATGTGCTTAGATGCAACCTCCAGATGAAAAAAAAGAATACTTTAAAGTGTGACCAACAGTAGAATTGACTTATAATAAGAACCGACGATATATCATCTGTTCCGTTTTTCTTCGTTGTGTTTGGAAAGCATTAACTGATTTAGCGGCTGAGCGGTTCAGATTTTTGCAGTTTACATAATAACTTTAGCAATTAGGCAGGTACTGACAGTTTAGTTGAATGTCTTTTTGATCAAACAGTTCGTGGTAACAAACTGTAACTAAGAGGCAACACAAGTCAATAGTAACTGAGGCTCTATAATGTGTCCCGGTCGTCATTTATATTCCCTGTGTCCCGGTCGTCATTTGTGTCCCGGTGTTCCAGTCTGTGATTTCTCTTTGAGTGTCCCGGGCGTCATTTATATTCCTTGTGTCCCGGTCGTCATTTATATCCCCCTGTGCCCCCCGGCGTCCCCATTGTAGTTGTGTCCCTGTGTCCCGGTAGTCATTTATATTCCCTGTGTCCCGGTCGTCATTTGTATCCCGGTGTCCCGGTCTGTATATACATTCGTTTTTTAGTTTTGTTTTTCTCCTTTATTTTTTTCCTTTTTTCTTTTTTTTCTTTTTTAGTTTATTTAGATTTTTAGATTTTTTAGTTTTTTTATTAGTTTTTAGTTTTTTTTGTAGTTTTTACCATTTTTTTAGTTTTTTTAGTTTTTTTTTTACTTATGTCCTGGTCGTCATTTATACTCCCTGTGTCCCGGTCGTCATTTTTGTCTCGGTGCTTTGTTGATTGCTAATTTATATTATATTTATATTTATATTTTTTATATTTATTAATATTTTTTTAGTTTTCTTTTTCTCTTATTTTTCAGTTTTTTCCTTTTTTTTAGTTTTTTCTTTTTTAGTTTTTAGTGTTTTTTTGTTTTTTACCTTTTTTTAGTTTTTTTAGTTTTTTTAGTTTTTTAGCTTTTTTAGTTTTTTTTATTAGTTTTTAGTTTTTTTTTAGTTTTTGCCTTTTTTTAGTTTTTAGTTTTTTTTTAGTTTTTGCCTTTTTTTAGTTTTTTCAGTTTTTTTTTTAGTTTTTAGTTTTTTACCTTTTTTTAGTTTTTTAGCTTTTTTAGTTTTTTTTCTTTTTAGTTTTTTTTGTAGTTTTTACCTTTTTTAGTTTTTTTTCTTCTTTTGTATTAGTGTGAAATAATTCAGACGTCATATGCGGACAAACACGACGTCACTCGACAGACAGACAGACAGACATAACCCACAAACAACTTATTTTTATATATATTTATTCATATTTTTTTAGTTTTCTTTTTCTCTTTTATTTTTCAGTTTTTCCTTTTTTTTAGTTTTTTTCTTTTTTAGTTTTTAGTTTTTTTTAGTTTTTTACCTTTTTTTAGTTTTTTTTAGTTTTTTTAGTTTTTTAGCTTTTTTAGTTTTTTTATTAGTTTTTATTTTTTTTGTAGTTTTTGCCTTTTTTTATTTTTTTCAATTTTTTTTTAGTTATTAGATTTTTACCTTTTTTTAGTTTTTTAGCTTTTTTAGTTTTTTTTTCTTTTTAGTTTTTTTTGTAGTTTTTACCTTTTTTAGTTTTTTTCTTCTTTTGTATTAGTGTGAAATAATTCAGACGTCATATGCGGACAAACATGACGTCACCTGATCCACAGATCCACACACAGACAACTTATTTTTATATATATAGATATATATATATATATATATATATATATATATATATATATATATCAAAAGAATCGGCTTATTATGCTGATTCCAAAATATATAATATTAATTAAAAAGAGTTTTACCCACAAAAGGCTACGAGCCTGAAAAAAATTGTCAGATTTCCAAAAAGTGGGAAAACCATCCCCTAAAAGTCAAATAATCTTAAAATAAGCAAATCAGATTAAGCATATCAGAGTTTCCTGCTGTAGAGGTTCCAAGCTCCTATTTGTAAAAATGTGAAATTTTCTATTTTTTGCCCAAAAGAAAGATCACAGATGTGTGTTTATTATTTCCAAAGGGTGACCTTATCAAAATAATGGTTCTAGAATATCACAACAGGACTCATTCTAACAGAATTTGAAAGTTCTAGTGCCCTCTTTAAATAACCAAAATATTGGAGGGCAACTAGCCCCCTTGCATGTCCTTTTCTCCCTAAAGTCTTCTCATCAAAATTTTGAGATGACCATTTTGTTCAGTAAAGTTGATAGGTATGATAACTATGTCTTTGAAGATGATCTGACCCTCCAAAACCACCAGAGGAAGGGCCACAATTATGAAATTTGTCTGTTGTTTACACAAAGAAATTCTTATAAGGAAGCATACCAACATTTTTCAGGGGGTGGGAGATTTTCTGAGGATGGCTTTTCTACTGGGAGAATTTCCCATAGAGATGAGAGTTTCAAGGGGTGAACTTTCCAGGGGAATTTAACATAAGGGGAATTTGCCAGGATTTGTATACGAAATTTGTTTTACTTGTCTTGCATTCTTGTACTGAATTAGGTCAGAATAAATCAATACCTTTGGCAAGTAAACTATAAATAGTAGAAATACAAGTGAATTACAAGTTCCTTGCCCACTTCTAGTTGTGAAACCTGTGGACAAGGTGGATCATAATAAAATTTGTATTGGAAGCAATTAGTGTATTTGGAACTGAATTTTATCACAAAATCAACCCTGCTCTAGGCCTATATCTGGTCTCATCAGGGGGGGGGGATAAAATTGTAACAGCAGTAATCATCATATTTGCAAAAAGCATTTGGTAAAGTTTTAGTTTAAGAAATTTTTGATATCTTGGAAAGGGAAGGTATTCCCTTCATCTCCTGCAAACATATTTAGAAGCATCTACTTCTATTTTCCTCCAAAGTGCACTGATCTTTGTTGACCTTAAAACAATTTTAATGTTATACAAATGAAATATAAAAAATAAATCATCTGCTCAAATGAGGCACAGGAAAAATTTTTCAAGCCTCATACCATTGCTCACCTCCCAATTCATAAAGTTTTAAAGATCTCTAAATCCATCCCTTAAATTTAAGATGAAACCTTTGATATGACTTTAAATTCTACTGAGATAGCAGGTATTGTATTTTCAAAAACCACAGCCAAAGAAAAAAGGATCCAAAGCTTAAAAGTAAAGGAAAACATTTTTATTAGAATTCAGAGAGGTATAGAACTGTCATGTATGCTGTTTTTCAAATCATGCTGGAAATCCTCCCTTTGTGGAGGATGTTTCCTGGAAATTCTCCCCTCTTAATGTCTCATTAGAAAATTTCTCCTACATAAAATTCCCCCATACGGAATCCCTCCTGTAAAAAATCACCCCCCAGGGAAAATTCCCCCATACGGAATCCCTCCTGTAAAAAATCACCCCCCAGGAAAAATTCTCCCTGACAATCTCAACTTCTGTGAAAATTTTCTTTTGGCAATTTTTCTTTCATATCTCCACATGTAAAATTAAATTGGCAAAAAGAAAGTAAGTCAAATAAAAAGAATTTAGCATAAGAATTTTGGTAAATTCCCCCTGTGTATGGTTTCCCTTTTGAAGTTCATCCTAGAAACTTCTCTCTCTATGGAAAAATATCTTCTTGGTCAATCCCCACAGCAGAACATTCCCCCCACAGAAAATTCCCTAAACTCTTTGTTTACTTCCCAAAAACAAATACTAAATGTAAACACTAGACATATTTTATAACTTACAACCTTTTCCCCTAGGACTTGCAGGGCTGTGTCATCCCCAAAGGCATAATTACTTGACTTTTCAATGGTGCTGATCAATATTAATGTCTCAAAATTTTGATCAGATGAACTTGGGAAAAAAGGGGCATGGGAGATCCAGCTGCCCTCCAATCGCTTTGGTCACAAAGTGGGGAACTAGAACTGTGATTTCTGTTTGAGCAAGTCCTCTCCTGATCTTGTATGACCATTGGTTGAATGCAATTACCCAGACAAAAAAAAAAAGGAAAAAATACATACATGATCTTTCTTCTGGCAAAAAATACAAAATTCCACATTTTTTTTAGATAGAAGCTAGAGACCCTTACAGTAAGGTCCTCTGATATACCAAATCTGATGGTGTGATTTTTACTAAGATTCTTTGACTTTTTAGGGGCATTTTTGCCCTTTCTCAAAAGTTATACAAATGTTTTCAGACTTCCATGACTTGTGATGGGTACATGAGACTTCATGAATATTATATATCTGGAGTCAGCATAAAAGCCAATTCACTTGATTTACCTATTGTTATCAAAAGTCTTTGCTTTATAGTTTTGGTTGTTATTTGACCAAGCTGCTCCCTACTTACAGTTTGTTGCCACCAACTATATGATTAACTGATCAGGCTTGGAATCTACTCTTAGAAAGAGCATTGGTGGTGGGCAGGGACATTAATTTTATGGCAAATTTATACAGGCATCTCTGACACCCATATGCCTACTGCAAATCTGGAAATCCATAACAGATACAACTGCTGATAGAGCTTACCTTGCACTGACTACTGAAATTTTGTCTTGTAATCCCCACAAACTGGTTTGATGCTGTACCAGCTGAATTGAAAAATCTGTCATAGCACTTGCATCTGTTAATACAGATTCCAGTAAGGCCAAATCTCTTGCTATTTTACTCTCAACTTAGAGAAGATTCTCAGGGGTAATATATAATTTCTTGAAAGAAAAATTGAATGTGGCAATTGTGATTTATTCAGCCACATGGATTTGTTATTGATGATTTGTTATTGATGAGTGTGTTCTGAACAAGGCCTATAAGCCTAGAGGGAATTTTATCTAGCCAAGCCTTTCAGAGATTCTCAGCAACATTTGAGTCCTTAAATTACCTTAAATTGCAGCTTGGAGTGATATAAGGATTATCCATCCTTGTGATGCTCCATGAGAAAAAAGAATTTGTTTGGTGTAGATTGTGGCTGTTAGATTAGACTCTTGTGGAGGACTCTGCAGCTTCCCAATTGTAAAGGAATTCCTGGCAGAGCCATTCCCTATCAAGGTGGGACTTGAATATGTCAGTTGAAGTAGCAGAAACTGTTTCTTCAGAGAGCTGGTTCCACATATTGATGATTCTTTGGCTGAAGAAGTGGCTTCTATGTCTACTTGTGGAACGCTGCATGGAGAGCTTCAAAGAATGTCCTCATTAAACATAGTTTGCAAACAGGTTATGCCAACTTCTGGATACAGCTGTGTATGCTTTGTATCAGCATAGAAGAGTCAGTTGATTCATAGTTTGCAAACAGGCTTTGCCAACTTCTGGATACAGCTGTGTGTGCTTTGCATCAGCATTGAAGAGTCAATGGATTGAATACATTATTCTTCTTCTCAACCATTTAAAAAACAATTTTCTCTGTTGGATCTTTTCTGCTGGACATTAAATGGTAGATACAAAAAAAAGCCAAAATAATATCATTTTTGATGTCAATATTTATGTTTTTATATTTGATATTGATATCTGGTATGATATATCAATTTCAATATTGCCCAACACCAGACCCAGATGCTTCCTTGGAATTAAGTTTATTTGAAGAAGATCATCAAAAACATCACAAAACAAGAAAATCTATGGGGAACATATCATTTGGGCTATATATTTGCACATTAGGAGGGACAAATAGTGAGGTGTTTTAAAAAATAGTATAACTTGGGTAAGACCCCCAGTGCTTGGCCAATGCCTAAACATGGACAGATACTCTGATTAAAAAGCATCATTTGTAGTCAGATATAATCAGAACCATTAAAAGGGGAGAGTTGGGAGCAGGATATATATTCACATTAGGGGGATGGGGGTAAAGTTAAACCTTACCTTCATAGTCAGAATTGCATCCTGAATCCAAATTTGACATTTGTTTGTGTCAGGAGTAAACTTTACTCCCACCCCTAATGTGCAAATATATAGGCTTCCCTGAATTGGTATATGTAGGGGTGGGGTAAAGTTCATTTCTGATGCAAATGAATTTTGAAATTTGGATTCAGGATGTAACTCTGTCTAGAAAGGTAAGATTCTTTCTTAGCTATCTGAATAATCTAATACATATGTTACTTGGAACACTTACTAATATAAGTAGTACTGATGTATCCCCCTTTTTGTTTTTTACTAACAGGGCACTGGAATAGCCTATCACAAAGAGTTGTAAGGTCTTATTTAAAGGTTTATTTGAATATCTAATTAGTTGTCAACTAATTTTTAGCTTTACACTGTAGATTAGTCTAAAAACTATAGACAAGGTAATAAGTTACCTTTTGGGACCACATAAAAGGCTCAAAACAGAATTTGCTCCAGAATTAATTACTGAATTTGGAAAGAGCATAAAAAGACATCATTTGATGTATTCACTTTCTTCCTAGTTAGTATATTTACCCTAATTTGGGTAAAATTCTAGTTGATTGACTTTTGGCTATCTCAGAAATGGGTTATATTAGGAAAATGAAACTTTGAGAGATGAGTCTAAAGGCTAATGTATGTCCTGGGAAGGGATTTTAAAGTACTCACCTTCACTCCTTTTCCCTCTAGAGGGCCCTGAAATTTGCCTACATGACAGGTCTATAGGCCTACCTATTGAAATTTTGACAAAACAATATTTTACCTTGATTTTCAGTTACCAGCTGCCTTTTCTCTGCCTTTAGCTTTGAAAATGCAGTTCCTGTTATTTGAGTAGATTTCTGAGCCATATCATTTTTTTTCAAATTTTAGGCAATTTATTTGAATATCCTTAAAACCTTATAAATTGGGATTGAGTTGTGAAGCTGAAAACAATTTTATTGAACTTCTTTAAAGCAGAAGATCTATTTTTCAAGTCCCGGGACATACTTTGGCCTTTAGGCTCTTTCCTCAAAGTTCCATTTTCCTAACCTAACCCCTTTCCAAGATAGCCAAATTACCCTATTTTGAGCCACAGATAGACCTACATTCCTATAAACTTCAATTATTTAGTTTTCCCAAAAGCTAGCTATAAGAACACGAAATAAAAGTTAATGTGTATTATCTTTAAGCAGCAAATAATGGTGTATTTACAAACCCAATTGCGATATATCTATATCTAGGATTTCACGCCACCATATGTTGATCATTCAAAATTTCGCAAATAACGCCGATAACCATAGGATTCACCGAAAGCTTTAGCCCAAATTCACCCAGTAGGTTCTAATCAGCTATAACAACCTGATTGATCGTTTCCTAATTAGGTACATTGAACATATTTCACCAGCTGGGGTGGCAATCACAATCACAATAAAACTTAATAAGAAAAACCAATATTACCGCTTTTAAAATGTATTTAAACTACTAATCTACCGCTCCTCAAACATTACTAGGCCAATATAGCTCCAAAACATTATTTTTCTTATCCTTTTCTGCTCAGACCTTTTCCCGTTACCTCTTTTTTTAACCTTACCATACTATGAAAAATCCATTTTGTGATTTATTTGAATCATTTTTGGGCATGTTTGATTTTTTTTTTTCTCTTTTGGTTAATTTGAGGTTCTACTGCTATTACTTCTATTACCTCATCACAGCAACAAGTCACCTGGCCAACACAGCTACGTACACTCCTCCTCCATCCCAGGGCACTCAAAGCCTCCCTCCTCACGGGAATTTCCCATTTCCCTTAAATATTTTCCTGTGACATCCTCCTAACTGAAACTAAGAGGACTTGTTTATGTTTAGCTGCAGACTATTTGCCGAAAAAGACAATTTTCGGCAATCTGCAATCCTTTATCTTTAGTAGGTGCCTTATCCATCTCAACCTTTCTTTTAGTATATTCCTAGAATAGAGGGTTTGAGCCATATAATTTTGTGCAGCCCACTATTTGAAATACATTAAGTCAGTCTTGTACCCAAAAACAATCTGTAGGCAATATTTTTGGAAAAAATATATAATATCCTCCTCCATCTTTTGGAGCACTCACGCTTCACAACCATGCCTGCGAACTGTTATCACTATAGCCTCCAATATCCTAATTTTACCTCTCAAACTTGCATTCCTATTCTTCCAAACTTTTTTAAATTCTGAAAAAACACCCTGGACCTAGGCTATTCTACTTTTATTATCCTCACTGCCCCCTTCGTATTTAATAATAACACTGCCTAGGTAAACGAAGATGTCCACTTTATAGATGTTTTTGTTACCTAGCGTCACCTTATCAATTCCACTTATTTTATGTTAAGAAGACTGAGTCGCCTTAGTGACTCAGTCTTCTTAACATTAATTTGGACTGGAAATCAGACCAAACCAGGTCAAACATGATAGAGAGCAACGATCCCCCTCCCTCCCTGACATCCTCTTTTCCTAAAACGCATTCAATTGAAATTGTGAGGTAGGCATTTTGTTACCAATAGTCTAAAAATCATATAACAATGTTTTTAAGGTGGACATAATCCCCCAAAACCCATTGGCAAGGGTTATAAGTTATGCTCTAGGGCACATAAGGTTTTTATGGAAAGGGTGGTCGTAAATCATTGGATCGGATGGAGCTTATTTGACTGGAAGTCGGAAGTTTTAGTGCCTTTTATAAGAGTCAATAGTAATTGCAGGGCAATCCCCCCCCCTGAGTCTACCATTCCACAAAACATATCCAATCGAAATTTTAAGAGAGCTATTTTGTTCAGCATTAATGAAAGGTCTAGTAAATATCTCTTTGGTGATGAAGACCTCCCCACAGTCCTCAGGACAAGGGCTGCAAGCTAGGTAATTCGTTCATTGTTTATAGATAGTATATGTCATTAAGAAAGGTTTGTACTGACCTTTCCAAGGAGACGAAGGGCGGTCAGGTGAGCCTTTCAGAGAATGTTTATGGGAGCTTTGAACTATATATGCATACGGATTGTCATAAGGCTGTAACACAAGCATAACTGAGTATATTGATTTGGAGTATCAAGGAAATAGTAAGAGAGATGATCAAAAATGCAAAATTTGCATGCTACCGATGCTACTACAACTACCATTACTACTAATAACACCCTACTCCATTTACTGTATTGAGGGAAAATTTGAACTAAATCAAAAGACACATATCTCAAGAATTGATTTGGGTATTAAGTTGGAACTTCTAGAGAATCCTTAAAGGGGTGGATAATCTCACCAAAACGCAATATGTGCACACTACTACTAATGCTACTGTTGCTACTACATTTACTACTACTACTGCTGCTGCTATTTCTATTGCAATTATTCTTAAGACTAAGAGCATTGACACGAAAGCTGCTAGAAGAATATGAACATACAGGTTATCTAAAGAACATATTAGCAATGGCTAATTGTAAGTTGAAACTTCCAGGACTTGATGAGATGAATATTTTACAACAAAAGGCATAAGTTAATACTGATGCTGCTAGTAGCACTACCGCTATTCAATACTATTGCTAGTAATATCAATACTACTACGGTGACTACTATTATAAGCTTCAAATTAATCAAAATGATTCTAGATGAAGTTCTTAACTTTGATATCAATAATAGCATTCAACTACACCACAGTATCTTCGTTCGAAACAAATCACACCATCAGATTCAAAATCACACCATCAGATTCAGCGTATCAGAGAACTTTATTGTAGAAGTTTCAAGCTCCTATCTACAAAATGTGGAATTTCGCATTTTTTGCCAGAAGACAGATCACGGATGCGTGTTTATTTGTTTGTTGTTTTTTTTCCCAGGGGTGATCGTACCGACTGAGTGGTCTTAGAATGTCGCGAGAGGGCTCATTCTAACAGAAATGAAAAGTTCTAGTGCCCTTTTTAAGTGACCAAAAAATTGGAGGGCACCTAGGCCCCCTCCCACGCTCGTTTTTTCCCAAAAGCACCGGATCAAAATTCGGAGATCGCCATTTTAGTCATCATAGTCGAAAAACCTAATAACTGTGTCTTTAAGGACGACTTACTCCCCCGTAGTCCCCGTGCGAGGGGCTGCAAGTTACAAACTTTGACCTGTGTTTACATATAGTAATGGTGACTGGGAAGTATACAGACGTTTTCAGGGGGATTTTTTTTTGGTTTAGGGGGAAGAGTTGAGGGAGGGGGTCATGTGGGAGGATGTTTCCATGGAGCAGCTTTTCATGGAAGAAGAGAATTTCAAGGAAAGGGGCGCGGGATTTTCTAGCATTATTTGAAAAAACAATGAAAAAATAAATATGAAAAGTTTTTCTACTGAAAGTAAGGAGCAGCATTAAAACTTAAAACGAACAAAAATTACTATGCATATGAGGGGTTTACCTCTTCGTTATACCTCACTCTTTACGCTAAAGTATTTTTAGCAATTTCAACTATTTATTCTACGGCCTTTGTAATTCAGAGGTCATTCTTAAGGAAATGGGAATTGTAAAGAATTGCAAAGAGCGAGGTATCGACGAGGGTTGAACCCCCTCATATACGCAATAAAAACATACGAATATAGAAGTTCGTTACGTAAGTTAATTCGTAAGTTACGTATAATTTTTACCAATGAAAACATTTGTAAAAAATTACAAGTTCTAGTTGCCTTTTTAAGTAATCAAAAAATCGGAGGGGAACTAGGCCTCCTCCTTCACTCCTTTTTTCTCAAAGTCTTCCGATAATTGCAATTAATTAATATGCAAATTTTGTTTTAATTATTTATGTGCGGAGAGCCAAGATCAAAACATGCATTAATTCAAAAATGTCCAGAAATTAAATAGAAAAAAACAAGCTTTTTTAAATGAAAGTAAGGAGCAACAATAAAACTTAAGTCGAACAGCAATTACTCCGTATATGAAAGGGGCTTTTTCTCCTCAACGCCCCGCTCTTTACGCTAAAGTTTCTTACTGTTTTAAAAAGTAGAGTTAAGAGAAAGAGTCAAACTTTAGCGTAAAGAGTGGGGCGTTGAGGAGGAAAAGCCTCTTTCATATACGGAGTAATTTCTGTTCGACTTAAGTTTTAATGTTGCTCCTCACTTTCATTTAAAAAACTTGTTTTTTTTCTATTTAATTTAGTTTATGTGGCATCCCATGAAGAAGTATTGCAGTTGTTTTTGCAAGATTATTACATAAAAAAAACTAGTTTTTCTAACTGAAAGTAAGGAGCGACATTAAAACTTAAAACGAACAGAAATTACTCCGTATACGAAATGGGTTGTCCCCTCCGCAATCCTTCGCTCTTTATGCTAAAGCTTTTAATTGTTTTAAAAAGCAGAATTGTGGTAAAGAGTCAAACTTTAGCGTAAAGAGCGAAGGATTGCGGAGAGGACAACCCATTTCGTATACGGAGTAATTTCTGTTCGTTTTAAGTTTTAATGTCGCTCCTTACTTTCAGTTAGAAAAACTAGTTTTTTTTATGTAATTTCTGAACGTTTTTGAATTAATGCATGTTTGATTTTGGCTCTCCACACATAAATTATTAAAATGAAATTTACATTTTAATTCCTTTTTTGGCTAAATGTCTTTCTCTTAGTTCTGATCAGACGATTTTGAGAAATAAGGGATGAGGAAGGAGGCCTAGTTGCCATGCAATTTTTCGGTTACACAAAAAGGCAACTATAAATTTTAATTTTTAATGATTTTTTTTATTAGTAAAAATATACGTAACTGAAGAATTAACTTACGTAACAAACTTTTATATTCTTAAATTTTTATTATGTATATGAGGGTGTTTGTACCCTCGTTAATACCTCACTCTTTACACTAAATCGTTAGTTTTGTGCCGATTCTTTAAGAATGACCCCTGAATCAGAAAGGCCGTAGAATAAATAGTTGAAATTACTAAAAATACTATAGCATAAAGAGCGAGGTATTTATCTCCTCCTAAATACCTCGCTCTTTATGCTAAAGTATTTTTAGAACCCCTCATATGTCAGTTTTCATTCAGAGTTCAAGGAGTTAACAACAAAACCAGATTTCATTTCTTTCGGATAACATCCATGCTTACATTTAGACAAATTGTGTAACTAACTAGTTTAAACCAAGATTGAAATAACGTTTCTCTCCCGCGTGGCTTTGAGCCAATATTGTGATTTTTTTCGAATGGTGAAAAAAAAGTCTTATTGCTAATTAACGATACTGGATCAAATCAAGGAGTGATAAAGGTTTTACATTTTGCACTTTGATAAGTTTATAAGGGTGTAAATGGCAGTCCAAACACGAGAGGCCGAGAAAATGCAAAGTGCCCAGTTCTTGCAAGAAATTAATTTTAAACTGGATTTATTACCGGTGCTTTCGCAGAAAGTTAATACGATTCCTGAACTTTCGGATAGCATTGATGCCATACAAGTACAGTTAAGTAACATTATTACGCAGTTATCTAACAATGCTAAGACAAATGATGAAATTAAAAAAGAGCTGGAAAATGTGAAATCTAACCTAGCAGTCTCTTATGAACGAGCCAACAAGCTCGAAGCAGAGCAGAAAAGAACGAATTTAATCTTCTATAATTACACCCCTCAACAACTCGGCGATTATACTCTGAAGCAAGAAATAACGGGGTTATTAAATCGTACTATGCCGTCTCTCGGGATAAATCGAAGTGATATACGTGACATTTTTAGATTGAAATCAGGGCCGATAGTAGTAAAGCTAAACTCGGTTGAAATCAGAGACTATATTTTAAGAAACAGCTCCGTATTAAGAAGGTTTGGTTTATCGGTGGCTCCGGATTACACAGCTATACAAAGGGAGGCCCGTAAACATTTAAAGGAAATGTTAACTACTGCGCAAAATGATGGCCGTGATGCAAAATTACGAGGTGACAAACTATTCATCGAAGGCCGAATATTCAGGTATGATGGAAATTCAATAGTCGAGATTAAGCGTAATTTGAAGCCAGTACAAAATTCTGGTCCACCCTTTAGTGCTAGGCTCCCAAATGATCCCAATAATATTCCGATGAGGCTAGTTAGTGATGCCAGTGATAGTGATACTGAGACATTAGTACCATCG
The DNA here is from genome assembly GCF_032884065.1 of Artemia franciscana. Lineage (NCBI taxonomy): Eukaryota > Metazoa > Arthropoda > Branchiopoda > Anostraca > Artemiidae > Artemia > Artemia franciscana. Next base: position 4,887,850 of record NC_088869.1, on the reverse strand, counting down.
ACCACCACTCCTCAGGCAGTATCGACAGCTAAAAGACCTTCTAGTGCTATTATCAGCCCAAATGACTTGTTTCGACCAGGTACTCGTAATGTAGCACCCAAAAGCCATTCGCCAAGAAAGAAGTTTAATGATAGACATCGTGTTGGTTTTTCACGTGATTTTTATTACAATAAACACCGAAGTGAGTTAGCGGATATAAATAACCGCACTCGTGAGTATTATCATGTTGCCTTTCCCCCGACTAAGACTAGTAACGAGCAATCTCAACCAAAGGCTTGTGATGTTAACGTGCTAACAGAAGGCGTAGAAACATAGGATATAGAGGGCCATATACTGAGTCTAGTGTCATGGAACATTCAAGGATTACGTGATAAGTTGACCTATTTATATGACGATTTATTTTCGTTTGATGTGATTTCGCTGATTGAAACATGGAACGATTGTTCTCCTATACCACCTCTCCCCGGGAATTTCGTTGAACAGACCGTGCGTAATGTAGCAAGAAATAATAGACATTATGGTGGCATTTTGGTTTTGGTTAAAGCATCTGCTATTGACGGCTATGAGAGAATTAGTAGTAGATCTGAAAACTTGCTTTGGCTGTCTATTTATTTGAAATGTGGGAAGCAATTAATTTTGGGTGTAGTGTATATACCTCCACAGAATAGTTCGTACAATCGAGAAAATACTTGGGAAATTTTAGGGGAAGAATTTTCGTTAATACAAGAAAGTTATAAAGATCTGGATTGTGTGTTAATGGGGGATTTCAATGCTTATACCGGCCTGGAGGCTGAGATCCCAGATGTGTTGATACCAGATTTAGGTGATTTTGTCCCAATTTGTTGTAGAATACCACGAAGCAACAAGGATGAAAAAAGAAAAATAAATGTATGGGGAAGAAAGCTCCTGGCGTTTTGTGGGGAACATGGTCTGATGATTGCGAATGGTAGGTTTGGGAAGGATAAGGGTAGGGGCGAGTTCACTTGCCTTTCGGGTCCAACTCCAAGTGTTGTAGATTATGTGCTAATTAATACGCAACTTGTACCTGAATCAATAAATATGGGAGTATTAGATTTAGTTGGATCTGATCATAGAGCTATTATGCTTGAGGTGAAGATTGGGCAGTTTGCGAAACACGGTTCACGACTAAGAAATTTCTATAATGCGGATTATAGAAAAATAGGTTTAGGAAAACGAATTAGAAATGATTTAACAGATAAAGATATTGAGGCATTTAGAAGGGAGCTATTGGACTCGCATGTAAAAAATAATTTGAAAGCGTTAGAAGATAATGAAAAAGATGCACATAGTGTAATTATGCTGTTAAATGAAATAATGGGCAGTTGTGCAGAATCATGTGGCCTAACTAAAAAATTAAAAAAGAATGAGGGATATTTTGACTTGGATTGCAAGTTAATGAAAGAAGAAGCAAAATATTTATTAAATCGTTTGAATGAATTTGATAGCGCGGAAGATCAAAGTCTAAAATTGGCTAATTATAAAGATAAAAGAAGAGAATATAAAAGTTTAATAAAAAGAAAAAAAAAAGAGTACGAGCATAAGAAGAAACTGGATATCGCTGATGATTTTAGAAATAAAGATTTTAAAAAGTTTTGGGGCTATATAAAGAATGATAGTGGAAGGAGAAATGTTAATACCCAGGCTGTTCCGGAAGCTGATTCATGGCCTGATTACCTAAATAATTTAGAAGGTGTTTGTGCAGATCTTCAGGAGGTAGCGCATACCCCAGAGATGGTTATTTATCCCATGAGAGAACATGATTACGATTTAGTGGGTGATGTGAATGGCCAAGAGATTAAGTCAATATTTAAGAAGTTAAAAGGTGGTACTGCTGCGGGTGTTGATGGTATACCAATATTGTTATTTAAGAATTTTCTTTCCATTTTGATACCGATAATTGTTCTTCTTTGTAATAAGGTGTTAAGGTCAGGGCAATGGCCAAGCGCTTGGAAGACATCATTGTTTATACCACTTTTTAAGAGAGGAAACCCGAAGGCTCATGAAAATTATCGTTTAATAGCACTTGTCCCTGCTTTAAGTAAGGTTTTGGAGAAAATATTAGATACCAGGCTTTCCAATTGGTTAAATACAAATAATTTAATACATGAGGAACAAGGAGGTTTCAGGACAGGGTATGGGACGACAGATAGTGTGTTTATTTTAAAGGCATTAATAGATAAATATGGAAAGGGTAAAACTTGTCTTTATGTGGGATTTCTGGATCTCCATAAGGCTTTTGATAGTGTCGACAGAGAGTTATTGAAGGATGTCATGCTAAATATTGGCCTTCCCCATTCATTTGTTAGATTGATAGTGAGCATGTATACTTGTGTGAGTGGAATCATTCAAGTTGGTAATAGGTTTTCGAAGCTTTTTGATATTAAGCGGGGAGTAAAACAGGGCAGCACCCTTTCACCTAAGTTGTTTAATATTTTTATTAATGATGTTGTTAATTTTCTAGAGAATAGATGGGCTCCGAAAGTTAGCCTAGGGACTCAAAAACTATCTCTCTTATTATTTGCAGATGATATTGCTTTGGTGGCTAATAAACCGCAAGATCTACAGACTCTTTTGAATCTCATAGAAGAATATTTGCATATAAAAAAGTTAAGGCTGAATACTGAAAAGAGCGAAGTTGTTATTTTTAAAAAAAGGAAGGTTGGGGACGATGAAAAATATACGTTTAAATTTAATAATAAGGAACTATTTATAAGTAAAAGAATAAAATATTTAGGCTTTATCTTATCGGAAAATGGAAGCCTAAGGAGTCATGTTGATGAAATAATTAAGAGAGGTAGGGTGGCCATGTCAGCTATATTTAGAAACCCGACGATAATGGGGATCAAAAACCTAAAAATGCATAAAAGAATATTTAACACAAAAATTTTACCCGTAATAGAATATGGAGCAGAGATATGGGGTGGAGAAACGGTGCAGCAACTGGAGTCCCTTCAGCTCCAGTATTATAAAAGAGTGTTTGGTTTACATCAGACAACTCATTCACAGATTCTGAAAGGTGATATGGGCCTGTTTTCTTTAAAGCTACGTAGGTATATTTTAATGCTTAGATTCTGGTTGAAGTTAACTAAGAGTAATGAAGATAGACTAGTAAGAGTGGCATATGAAGAGATGTTGAAATGTGGTTTAAAAACCTCGTGGCCATCCCAAATTAAATCATTACTAGAAAAAGTAGGAATGCCTTATTTATGGAATAATGGTCTTTGCTCTCGCGATGTACCAGCAAATTTAGAAAGCCAGGTACGATTTATATTAGAGAGTCAGGAAATTCAGCATTGGCAAGGGCTGGTTCTTGATTCTACAACCCTACAACATTATAATCAGGCAAAACCTAGTTTTGGGGAGGAAGTTTATTTTAAACTTAATTTACCGGCTATGATTCTACGTCGTTGGATTCAGCTTAGGGCAAATTGTCTTCCAATCCAGAACAGGCAAAAAACGTTCGACAAAAATAAAATGATAGTTGGTCCTGATAGGCGGTATCTTTGTCCTCTTTGTAAAGATGATGATGAAGACTTGGATCATTTTCTCCGGAAATGCCCGGTGCTCTTGGATTTACGGGAAATTTATTTGCATGGGATTAATTTGATGCTTCCGGGTATTCTACAAAATAGTAACCCAACCACAATATTTCGAGTGGGAGTATATATAGAAAAATCTTTAATAAGAAGAAAAAGTTTTATATGATTAATTTCTTTTGTAGTTAGATTAGGTACTTTTTGCGTTGAATTCTGTTTTTTTTTTGTGCGTGTTCGTACTGTTGTTAATTTCCTTGCTTGTCTGTTATTTATTTATATTTTGTGTGTATATGGCCCACGGGTTTTTGAAATACACTTATCTATCTATCTATCTATGCGTAATAATCTCTGTTCGTTTTAAGTTTCATTGCTACTCCTTGCTTTCAATTGAAAAAACTTTTCCATGTTTATTTTTTCATTGTTTTTTTTATAGTAATTTTAGAAAATCCTGTGCCCTTTTCATTGAATTTCTGTTCCCCCATGACATATTTCACCAGGGAAAGATCCTCCCACATAGCCCCCTCCCCTCAACCCCACCCCCAAAACCAAAAAAAATCCCCTGAAAACGACTGTACACTTCCCAATAACCATTATTGTATGTAAACACTGGTCGAAGTTTGTAACTTGCAGCCCCTCCCCCAGGGACTGTGGGGGAGTAAGTCATTCCCAAAGACGTAGTTATTATGGTTTTTGACTATGCGGAACAAAATGGCTATCTCAAAATTTTGATCTGTTGACTTTGGAGAAAAAATGAGCGTGGGAGGGGGCCTAGGTGCCCTCCAATTTTTTGGTCACTTAAAAAGGGCACTAGAACTTTTCATTTCCGTTAGAATGAGCCCTCTTGCAACATTCTAGGACCACTTGGTCGACACGATGACCCCTGGGAAAAAAAAAAAACAAACAAATAAACACGCACCCATGATTTGTCTTCTGGCAAAAAATACGAAATTCCACATTTTTGTAGATAGGAGCTTGAAAATTTTGCTAAGGGGTTTTCTGATACGCCGAATGCGATGGTATGATTTTTGTTAAGATTGTGTGACTTTTAGGGGGTGTTTTCCCCTATTTTCTAAAATAAGACAAATTTTCTCAGGCTCGTAACTTTTGATGACAAAGACCAAATTTGATGAAACTTATATATTTAAAATCAGCATGAAAATCCAATTCTTTTGATGTATATTTTAGCATCAAAATTCCGTTATTTAGAGTTTTGTTTACTATTGAGCCGGGTCGCTCCTTACTACAGTTCGTTACCACGAACTGTTTGATACCTACAAAACTGCTGTAGTCTACAATCCTTACTGTTTTCCTTTCCAACCCCAAATTGCAAAAATTATGCGGCTAAACACATAGCGATATAGCGGTCATAACAATATACTGACCAGTTTCAACCAATGGGTTTCAACTTGGTTTCAACTTAGACTAGAATTCACAACTGACGGTTTTAATCTTTGTTTTCAATAGGCTAAAAGCTGTGTTCAAAACAATCCTGTTGTAGTTTTTTCTAGTAAACGTTTGTCTCGTATAGAACATTTCCACGCATTAACTCCTCAATTAAAACACAGTCGTGGAGTCTAGTTTCCATATATTAATTGCATAATTTACAAAACTGAATACATTTTCATAACATGAAATTCTGCTTTTTCACATGTCAAGAGAAATTTTAAAGCCTTTGTAAGGAAAGTGAGGAATATCGATCAATAATATTTATAATAGGTACAGGGCAAAGTAAAGCAGATCTCCACAGGGAAGGTAAAACTAATTTCGTCCCTTTGTGAAAAGCGAACTAAAAGGACAGTTTGATAAATCACCCTCTCCGCATCCCATTTTTCAAAAATGCTCGATGTTTAGAATGTTAGCACTCGATCACTTGGGAAACTTCGAGGGATGCTCTGAGTCTCTGAAAATGAATTTTCACTCTTTTACAAAACAAACTTTTACAAAGAGAGTTTTTAAAGCTTCGAAAGTATTAACTAAAAATAAGTATACTTTTTTTTGAATATAGATTTTTATATTATATGTAAAAGTAAAAAAAAATTAAGAAAAAAGTAGGCCTTGGGTCGTAGAACCTGAGTCAATGCTATAAGTGGTGGTAGTTGTTCCATGATTAATTATTTGTCTATTTTTTTTAACCCATTCAAAACCACGTGAACCAAATTGTAAGGTGATATTCTTGGTTGTTGTTAGTACCTAACAATTAAATAGCGACGAAGACCACACTGACGTTCCATCACAAAAACCAAAAAACAAGAAGAACAATAGGGAATATCTCAAGACAGTGGGAAACAAATTAGAATGAATATTTCGGCCCTATGTCCAAGGGCCGTCCTCAGCAATACAAATAAGAAAAAACAACTTACTAGACGATAAAATCAATAAAACTAAAATGAACAGTTTTTCAAAACAGTCCTTGCATCCTTAACTCAGCGAAGTTCAACCAGGACTGATAAAGAAATTGTGATGAAACGAGGCAATTCATTGAAATGAAAGAAAATGATTTAAAAAAAAACGTTTTTAATGTCAGCCTAGCTTTTCTCGCTGGTGATCTCATACGTCTATTTGTGACAGATTCTGTGTTAATATCTATTGGTTATTAATTATATATTGGTTAACCTAACAATTTATTTAAAAAACACGGAAGATACAGGTCCATTCATAGGCTGCTTACTCTTCAGATCAAGGGAAAGCTAGAGAAAGCTGTTTTAAGGAGCAAAACAGTTCTTTCCATGGAAAAGGGGTCTTTTTTGTCATGTTTTAATAGAAAATATAACGTTTTGCCACCAAAAACCTAAAGCGCATGCAATTGAAGATCTTAGATAGCCAATTGATTGATAATTATTGAAAAGATATCGCTTCAGCTTCCCAGTCTCAGAGGTCAAGATACCGCATAGCAGGCACCTTTAGATATGCACAGTCAATAGAATATAAATGTTTTGCCTTTTTTTGCTATCTGGTATTCTTATAAATGGTATGTTTTACTTGTGCGATTAGGGATTTGAAGAGTATAAGAAGAATAAAAGTTTACAATACTAACTGTCCAGGTGTAAACATATCATATGAATTCCACGGAGATCTGTGTCTTAAAACTGAGTCAAATATTCTGGTTCTAATGAAAGCTTGGCCGAAAGACCACAATTCCTGCTTTATTAGAAACAGAAGGTTGACTTACTTGGCTTATTTCCCTGGCATCCTCATGGGCCGTGTTGGGGCAATCTCCTTCACGCGTTTATGGATCAGTTCTGTATACGATTAAATACAAAAAAAAAAGAAGTTTTTTTAACTGAAAGTAAGAGCGACATTAAAACTTAAAACGAACAGAAATTACTCCGTATATTAAGGGGGCTTTTCCACCTCAAAGCCCCGCTCTTTACGCTAAAGTTTGACTCTTTCTCTTAACTCAACTTTTTAAAGAAGTAAAAAACATTAGCGTAAAGAGCGGGGCGTTGAGGAGGAAAATCCCTTTTCATATACGGAGTAATTTCTGTTCGTTTAAAGTTTTAATGTCGCTCCTTACTTTAAGTAAAAAAAAAATGGGGTTTTCTTATTTAATTACTTATTTTTTTTTGAATTAATGCTTGTTTTGACTTTGGCTCTCCGCAGATAAATAATTAAAACGAAATTTGCATTTTAGTTTTTTTTTGGCTAAATGGCTTCCTCCTCAACGTCCCGCTCTTTACGCTAAAGTTTGACTCTTTCTCTTAACTCTACTTGTTAAAACAGTGAAAAACTTTAGCGTAAAGAGCGAGGCGTTGAGGAGGAAAAACCCCTTTGATATACGGCTTTCTCATAGTTTTAATCAGAATATTTTGAGGAAAAAGGAGCAGAGGAGGATGCCAAGTTGCCCTCCAATTTTTGGATTACTTAAAAAGGAAACTAAAACTTTTAGTTTTGTAGGAACGTTTTCATGTATAAAAAATATACGTAACTTACAAATTAACTTACGTAACGAACTTCTATGTTTGTATATTTTTATTACGTATATGAGGGGGTTCAACCCCTCGTCAACACCTCGCTCTTTAAACTAAAGCTTAAATTTTGTTCCAATTCCTTAAGAATGACCCCTTGAATCACAAAGGCCATAGAATAAATAGGTGAAATTACTAAAGACACGTTAGTTTAAAGAGCGAGGTATTACGAGGTGGTATATGCGAAATAATTTCTGTTCGTTTTAAGTTTTAATGCTGCTCCTTACTTTCAGTTAAAAAAAACTTTTCATATTTATTTTTTCATTGTTTTTTTAAATAATGCTAGAAAATCCTGCGCTCCTTTCATTGAAATTCTTTTCCCCCATAACAAATTCCTCCATGGAAAGATCCTCCCACGTAACCTCTCTCCCCCTCAACTTCTCTCCCCCTGAACCAAAAAGACCGCTGAAAACGTCTGTACACTTCCCAATCACCATTACTATATGTAAACACTGGTCAAAGTTTGTAACTTGCAGCCCCTCCCATGGGGATGCTGGGGGTGTAAGTCCTCCCTAAAGACATAGTTATTAGATTTTTTGACTATGGTAAATAAATGGCTATCTCAGAATTCTGATCCGGTGACTTTGGGGAAAAAATTAGCTTTTGAGGAGGCCTAGGTGCCCTCAAAGTGCTTTGTCATTTATAAAGGGCACTAGAACTTCTAGTTCCCGTTAGAATGAGTCCTCTTACAACATTCTAGGACAACTGGGTCAATACGATCACCCCTGAGAAAAAACAAAACAAAAAAAAACAAACAACAAAACAAACAAATAAACATATACCCATACAATATGTAACTACTGGTATCAAAATTCAATTTTTTAGAGTTTCGGTTACTATTGAGCTGGGTCGCTCCTTACTGCAGTTCGTAACCACGAACTGTTTGATGTCGTTGTCAATAAAGAAGGTTATAGTATAGAAGGAAATAGGAGATTAAATTGGATCTGGCGTAAAGACTTGGTCAGATTTGGTACTTAAATATGAAATAAAATCTTAAATTTTTTGTTCTTAATGTATGTAATTCAAATAATGTGTTTATGGTTGTAGTAATCTATAGATCACCGTCTGGTAATTTTGAGGAGTTTAAAGAATCGAAGAATAAAATTTGGGAATAGCTTCCTTGTTCAAGTACGCCATGTTTGATTTGTGGTGGTTTTAATATTGAATTAGAATGGTTGATAGAAATTGTAAGGCAAAAAATTTTAACACAATGTTAAGTTTTGGTTTAATTCCTGTATTTAATGTACCTGCACGGTCAACAGAAACTTCAGAATACGTAATTGAGTTTTTTTTTGTGAAAATTAATTGTCTGTACTCTACAGTATCTATTAAAAGAGTAGCTGACCCTTTTGGTATCAAAATATCTGTTCCTAGAATAATTGGACCTAAGCTCAACAATAAAAGGTGCCTTTTTTAGATAGAAATGTGCTTTTGAAGTTAGTGAGAAAACTTGAAAATGCAGATTTTTAGTCTCTTTGGGATAGAGCAGACATTGATATTAAATTTAGTAAACGGTGCGAAAATTTTTTTTTACTAATTAAAGAGTGCTTGGACATTAAAGGTACAAAGCAAATAGATGATTATCCAAATAAACTTGGGATTAGAAAGGATTACTAGCCTCAATGGAAGAAAGGCAAGAAATGTATAAAAGGTTTCGAAAATGTCAGTTTAGCATTTTGTAAAAAACGTTATTGAGAATTTAGTAAAAAGATAAATATATGCTTTAAGAAAGTAAAATGGATTAATATACAAAGAAATTTTAAAATTATGAAAGAAACCTAGTTGAAAATTTGTCAAACCTCACTAACTAACCTTAATGGAAGAAAGGCAAGAAACATGTAAAAGGTTTGGAAAATGTCAGTCCAGCATTTGATAAAGAACGTTATAGAGGATTTAATAAAAAGTTAAATAGTCCTTTAAGAAAACAAAATGGATTATTATACAAAGAAATTTTGAAGCTATGAAAAAAGCCTGGCTAGAAGTTTGTAACGGATTAATTTAGTAATAATTCCAAATAGTGAAGCAAAAAATTCCCAAAAATCAGCTTTAGGAGTCAGACAGCAATGTGGCTAATAAATTATGTACTCACTGAGTGTTTAAGAGGTGATGGCTCATACCAGAATATCTTTCCTGAATTATACGGTAGCCTATTGGATAACCTTTAAGAACCTTGAATGCTATTTAAAAGTCTGAAATTAATAGCTTCATTTTTTGAAGAAAGAACACAATAATCACTGCTTTGTGAATCTTGCCAGAATAGATGGTAGTTCACTGTGACGTCCATAGCCACCTTCATTGGAAATTTGTTTTACTTTTGGGCAAGATTAAAGAAGGAAATTTACATCAAGACTTTGAATGAAATTTGTCAGTGAACTCTCTCTGAAATTAATCTAGTTAATGATCCGGAAGTTTATTATTTTTTGAGTGACCCGACAAGCAATTTTTTGTGTATAAATATGCTAGTTTCATTTATATTATTAAATAAAAAACTAGTTTTTTTTAACTGAAAGTAAGGAGCGACATTAAAACTTAAAACGAACAGAAATTACTCCATATATGAAATGGGTTGTCCCCTCCGCAATCCCTCCCTCTTTACGCTAAAGTTTTTAATTGTTTTTAAAAGTAAAATGTTGGCAAAGAGTCAAACTTTAGCGTAAAGAGCGAGGGATTGCGGAGGGGACAACCCATTTCATATACAGAACAATTTCTGTTCGTTTTAAGTTTTAATGTCGCTCCGTACTTTCAGTTAAAAAAACTAGTTTTTTTTATATTTAGTTTCTGAACGTTTTTGAATTTATGCATGCTTGATTTTGGCTCTCCGCACATACATTATTAAAATGAAATATTTATATTAATTCTTTTTTCGGCTAAATGGCTTTCTCTTAGTTTTGATCAGACGATTTTGATAAATGATGGGTAGGGAAGGAAGCCTAGTTGCCCTCTAATTTTTTGGTTACTTAAAAAGGCAACTAGAACTTTTAATTTTTAATGAACGTTTTTATTAGTAAAAAATATACGTAACTTAAGAATTAACTTACGTAACAAACTTTTATATTCTTATATTTTTATTATGTATATGAGGGGGTTTGTTCCCTCGTTAATACCTCGCTCTTTACACTAAATCTTAAGCTTTGTCCCAATTCTTTAAGAATGACCCCTGAATCAGAAAGGCCGTAGAATAAATAGTTCTTCGGAAGTTATCTCCTCCTAAATACCTCGCTCTTTATGCTAAAGAACTTTTAGAACCCCTCATATGCGTAATAATGTATGCTCGTTTTAAGTTTTAATGCTACTCCTTACTTTCAATCGAAAAAAAAATTCATGCTTATTTTTTCATTATTTTTGTTTTATAGTAATGCAAGAAAATCCTGCGCCCTTTTCATTGAATTTGTCTTCCCCCATCACATATTCCTCCAAGGAAAGATCCTCCCACATAGCTCCCTCTCCTCAACCCCACTTCCCAAATCCAAAAAATCCCCCTGAAAACTTCTGTACACTTCCCAATAACCATTGCTGTATGTAAACACTAGTCAAAGATTGTAACTTGCAGCCCCTTCCCCAGGGACTGCTGGTGAGTAAGTCATCCCCAAAATCATAGTTATTATGGTTCTTGACTATGCGGAACACAATGGCTATCTTAAAATTTTGATCTGTGTACTATGGGAAAAAATGAGCGTGGGAGGGGGCCTAGGTGCCCTCCAATTTTTTTGGTCACTTAAAAAGGGCACTAGAACTTTTCAATTCTATTAGAATGAGCCCTCTTGGGACATTCTAGGACCACTTGGTCGACACAATGACCCCTGGGAAAAAGAAAAAAAACCAACAACAAATAAACACGCACCTGTGATCTGTCTTTTAACAAAAAATACGATTTTAGCTTAAAATTTTTTATAGGGTTCTTTGATACGCTGAATGCGATGGTTTGATTTTGTTAAGAATCTGGGACTTTTAGGGGGTGTTTCGCCCTATTTTCCAAATAAGGCAAATTTTCTCAGGCTCGTAAATTTTGACGACAAAGACTAAATTTGATGAAACTTATATGTTTAAAATCAATATGAAAATACAATTCTTTTGATGTATTTTTTAGCATCAAAATTTCGTTTTTTAGAGTTTCGTTTACTATTGAGCTGGGTCGCTCCTTACTACAGTTCGTTACCACAAACTGTTTGATTTTGGTAATTCTACTGATGAAGATCGCTGGATATGGGATCGAAATATATAGACTTTTGTATCTGTTTTTTCACTCTCTAAATAAATGAATTTATTCCCATTTGAAAATTTCTTGTTCAAAAAAAACAAGTATTGTGAAGTATCTTGGCAGATGAGTGTCTAAGTGTAAAGTATCATATTGCGTTTTTAAGTAAAAAATATATAAAAATGTTGGAATTGAAAAATTCTTTCCCCAAAAAGGTTATTAGAATTTTGTATTTTTCTCTTATTTCTCCATATTTGTTATTTCGTGAAATAGTTTGTAGTGGATGTTCACTAGCCTTTTATACTTGCTCCACATGTCAAACATTTTATGGTAACGAACTGTAAGTAAGAAGCTACCTAGTTCAATTGTAACCGAAACTCTAAAAAATGAAATTTTAACACCAATAAATATATCAAAAGTATCGAATTTTTATGCTGCTTTCAAATATATAAGTTTCATTAAGTTTAGTCTTACCTGTTAAAGGTTACAAGCCTGAGAATGTTTGCGTTATTTTCGAAAAAAGGGGGATGCACCCTCTAAAAGTCATATAATATTAATGCAGATCACACCAAAAGATTGAGCGTATTAGAGAATCCTACTGCATATGTTTGGATCTCATATCTGCAAAATGTGGAATTTTGTAGTTTTTGCCGAAGATCAAAGATGCGTGTTTATTTGTTTTTTTCCCATGGGGTGATCGTACCGACCCATTGGTCATGGAATATCGTGAGAGGGCCCATTCGAACGGAAATTAAAAGTTCCAGTGTCTTTTTTAAGTGACTGGAAAATTGGAGGGTAATTTGGCCCCTCCTAAGCCCCTTTTCTCAAAATCATCCGATCAAGATTTTGAGATAGCCATTTTGGTCTTTAAATTGCAAAATTTATCCATTGCTTACGTTTAGTCTTTGTTATTTGGAAGTATGGATACATTTTTCGGGTGGGGAGGGGGGGGGCAGAAATTGTTCTCCTGGTGGGATTTTCCACAGGATAATTTTCCATGGGGTAGGAAGTTTTCAGGGAATGAATTTTTCTGGGGAATTTTACACTGGGGGAATTGGCCAGAATTCTTATACGAAATTCGTCTAATGTCTTGCTTTCTCTTTGCTGACTCAATTTACGCGTGGAGATTTAAAGGGTAATTGTCCAAAGCAAATTTATAACAGGATTGAATTGTCTAGAGAACAAACCTGTGGGGAAGAGGGATTCTTCCGTGGAGGTGCAGCCAGATTTCCTTGCATTATTTAAAAAACAATCAGAAATTTAATAAATTAATTAACTGTTATATAAGTTATGATTTAATCGAAATTAATCAACTAATTGTTGACATGTGGTTTCTGTGTCGTCCCGAACACATCAATATGCGGATTTATATTACATATTACAGTTACTCCCTCTTGAAAACCTGAATAAGCATAGTGTCTTCTGATTTATTTCAACATTCATTGAAATTTCAAATTAGTATCCATAGTTGTTCCTGAGGCATTGCAGATACGTCCTTTTGACGATGTGGATGTGCATAGAGAATTTGGCTTTAGTTCTATATCCTATCAATATGCTCTAAAAGTTCCAAACACGAAACTATTAGCTGTTCCTGTAGGGTTGTAGATGCTCCCCTTTGACAACATTGATGCACAACATCTTTTGGTTTAGTGGAAAATATTCCACTTAACATTCTTAGCTCTTCTTAGTTATGCAGATCAGCCCTTTTGATAATTTAGATGCACATAGTATTTTCTTGAACACCCCCATCAACCACCCCTGAAAGTTTCAACTTTATACCCTTTGCCGTTCCTGACACATTAAATATACGCCCTTTTGACAACCCTGATACACATAGTGTTTTCTGATTTATTTAAACATACCCTCAAATTTCAACATGATACCCTTACACGTCTGCGAGGTACTAAAAATACGTCCTTTTGACGACATGGATGTATATAGGGTGTTTTGATATAGTTCTGCGTCTCCTCAAACTGCCCTGAAAGTTTCAACTCGAAATCATTAACTGTTTCTATGGTCTTGGAAATGTGCCCTTTGACAACCTGGACGCGAATAGTATTTCTTAATTTAGGTTTATATCCTTTTCTGTATTCCATACAAAATTCTACTTAATACCCATAACCACTCCTAGGAAATTGCAGATAAGCCGCTTTGATGATTTAGATGCACAGAGTATTTATTGATTTTCTTAAAAAAACCCTCAACCATCCCTGAAAGTTTCAACTTAATATTCTTTGTTGTTTGTGAGATATTAAGCATAAAACCTTTGAACAACTTGAGGCACATAGAATCTTCTAATTTAGTTCAGCATCCCCCTTAACATTCCCTGAAAGTTTTACCTTAATGTCCACAGGCTTTTCAAATTCCCAGGATCAAATATGCTCCCTTTTCCTAATAATAATAAAACCTTATATAAATAATTCACAAACTATGCCCCAGGGGCTTTGGGGGGGGGGGGGGGTCATTTCATATCATAAAGCATAGTTGTTGAACCTTTCATCTAAATTCCACAAAATCGTTTTCGCTAAATTTTGATCGGATGTCTTTTGGGGATAGGCAGCTAAAAAGGTGTGGCAGGCGTGCTGGCTGCTCTCTCACAAATTTTGATTGCTAAAAATTTCAATTTCAATTTTTGAAATTGAACTGAAATTTCAATTTCAAATTGCTAAAAAGTTTCTGCAATAACCCCATACATACGAGGTGGTCTGGAAAAAAAATATATACATTGAAGTCATATCTCTGTTTATTTAGTTTTATTTTATTTTGTTTATTTAGGCAGTAACTTGGTGCTACCTAAGATCTTGACTGTGAGTTGATTCTTTTTTTTTGCTATTACGATTTTTTTTTTTTTAGAAAAACACACTTTTCAAAATACGGTCGTTTCAGTAAAACACAGAGAACACTCAAGCTGTTTAGATTGATTTCAAGGGCGGAAGTAGCGCCCGTCTTATTCGTAAGCCTGAATTAGCCTTGTGACATTATTTTTTTGTTGTGTTGCTGTTGATGTTACAAAAAACACACAGCTCAATCTAAAAATACTGCCGCTTAACCTCAGCTCTTCGTGCTAAGGTTTTACTTCGACTCCTAAAACGATTCAAGAATGAATGCCTTATCCCAAACAAACAATTTTTTCACTAATACGCTTTCTTTTAAAAATGAATTTTCAGCTAAAAACCCTAAAGATAATTTGTGAGCTAAAATAGCTATATTCATTGCTCAATAGTGTTTTCAGTGTAGCGTTAGTCAAACTCTCCGTAGAGGAAAAGAAATATGTGAGTCTTTTTTTGTGCAAGAAAACTTTCTTTGATTTGAGAGTTGATGTTTATTTTTAACTTGTATTTAAAAAAAAATAGACTCTCATTCATTTTTAAAATCATATATAAGGATCTACTAAGTGTGAAATGAGGTACCACCCGTGCCAACTCGTACTATTTACTTCGAAGTCGATTTTTTGTAGAGTAATACTTCCAGAAGGGTAACTGTAATTGAAAAAGGCACCCCATAAAATATTTGAAACGTCAGAAGTCTTTTACACGGTCATAGTTTCACATTTTTTTCAAGAGATTTTTTCCGAAAATTATTATCGTAAAATATTGTCTCTCCCAGACCTATCAGTGCGGATAAGCACATGAATACAAAGTTTCATGTTTTACTCCAATTTTTTCAAAATTCAGAAAGAAGCTGTCACTCTGCATCACGCAAAATGAAGGTTTTGTCCAAATATTTTCCTTAGAATTAGTGATGGGCTATGAGAAAAATTACCCTCCTTCCGGAAGATCCTATAGTTTGAAGTTTGAAAATTTTGCCCCGAAAGTTTTTTTTACAGCTTCAGGCCACAATTACTGCTATGTTGTGGGTGATCTTTTTTCTTATTAAAAAGGACACTAAATATTTCTATTTTCCCTAAAATTGTTAATATTCAACAACAACTTGTTCGTTACAATTACTTTCGAAAAATACAGAAAAAAAACAAAAAAAAAAAAAAATCCATCTCACAATAAGTTCAAAATCATTAAAGATAAAGGTTCAAAACTTCTGATCTAAAGTTCTTAAATAAGCTAAACTTGATATGTAAATATTATCAAGATTTTTCGAGTTAGAGATTGTTTTTCTCTTTTTTAAAAATTTAGCAAATTCATTGATGCTAACACTTTTAATAAGTAACTTTAAATTTCATAGATTTCACATATTTGGAATCATAATAAAAATTAAATTTTTTTTGATACATTTTTTTCGGAAGACTTATTTAATTCATGTTTATTATCTTGAGCTGGTTGATAACCGTAATTTTTTGCTCATGAGTATTTCGCTTGCTCTTATTACAGCCTTTTTGGCTCAACTCCAAAAACACAAAAATTATGTTTTTGTCAATAATAATAAAAACATAATAAAAATAAATTTGAATTTCTCGATGGATTTTTTAGCGCAGGTTTTTATGCCAAATTAAGGAATGTGAGTCATTTATTTTATGGCTTTTGGCGGCTGGTTTTTGAAACTATTTTTCTAACATCCTAATCAGTAGAAAAAAATAAAAGAAACAGGAAGACTGTTTTGCATTTTAATTCAAAACGTAAAACATTTCGTTTATAACAAAATATAAAAATAACACATAATACAATAGTACAACAAATATAGTAACTAATCCTCGTAATAACTAATTACAAACAGAGTATTCTTCTTAAAACTTTCATTAAATTTGCAATTTTAACAAAAAAGCAGCATAGAATAGTTTAAGTCCATTGTTTATATACATTTAGTTATTTGCAGGGATAATACAAGAGGTAAATAAAATCACTTGCTTATTCAGCTGGAAAAAATAACCTTATTTTCAAATGTAGACTTGACGAATTGGCAATACTGTTTGTGCTTAATAAGGAAAAATCAGAAACTGGAATGGAAAACTTGAAAATGTTAGCATTTGTAGCTCTTAATTAAGATACAACTACTTCTTTTACAGATAATACGATTCTATTTGTCAATGGGACGAAATTTCTGATAGAACTGTGTGCGGTTTGTATTCAAAAACAGCCAAAAAATGAGTTTAAAATTAATTCGACTTTTAGACAAAAGCGTAAAGGAATCATTCATAAATTACAAGTATTGCAACGGTCTGCCCAATCTCCAGCATCTGATATGCTCATTGGAGCTCCACTTATTTAACCACACCAGGCACACTGTCCCCCATGCTATGCGTGTTCATGCCACAAACGGCATATTGTGTTCCAAACTTTCACTACACGCAATGTAGGCCACTTGGCATATACCATTTTTGAGAGTGGACTGTCCCTAAAGACTTTACCTTTCTTTAAAATACCCAGGGCACTATAAATTATATCTGATTCCTTAAATTGGTTAAGTGTTAAGCCTTAATTCAGTAAGATTCTCTAAGAATCTTAGTTCAGGATTTCAAGGATCATATTTCAGCCAGCACCTTAACTTTTTCTATTATACTACTTTTCTTTTGCACCTTTAGAGTATTTGTGCTGTTCTCGCAATTTATATTTGAAATATTTTATTCATTATAAATTGTAAAATCCAGCCTGAATAATCTTTAAAACCTATTTAAAACAGAATATAGTACAACAAAAAAAAAGAAAAAAGAATATTCTAGACTCCGGAATAGTACACTGAAAAGAAGTATACTTGGGACATATTCATTAAAGAAGAAATGAAGTAATTTCAAAATCCTTCAAAATTTCAGTTTTCAATGATCTAGAAGTCTAGAAATGGCGACAATTATTTGAACTGGACACAAAAAAAAGAAGAAAAAACTACATCGACAAGGAAAACCTTCCAAGTTCTATTCCGTAAAGTCTTTTCGACTCAAATGTTTCCGTCCAGAGGTATTGCAAAATCGCATTGAAAACATTCGAATCAATCAGTTTTATAAAAGCAATTGTGTGTTTCCTATCAAACAGTTCGTGATAACGAACTGTAAGTAAGGAGTGACTCAGGCAAATAATAACCGAAACTCTAAAAAAAGAGGTTGTAATAATAATTAACTGAGCAAAAGAATTGGTACTTTATGCTGATTTCGGACTTACGAAATTCACTAAGTTTAACTTTACCAATCATGAGCCTGAAGACATACATATTAATGCTTCCTATGGCGGATCTGGTTCACTAGATTTGTCATGAAATTATGCTATTGAAGTATAATTGCGCACCAGTTATTATGAAGGACGGACGTTGGGTCATGTAGGCACGTGAGGGGGGGGGGGGAGCGGATGCGTGAATACCATTTTTCAATGCCTATATTACCTCACTCTTCACGATTCTTCAGATAAATATAGAAAAAGGTACGGGAAGTGGGGTGTAGAAGTTAATCTATCATCACTAAGAAAAAGCATGAATAAGGGCAATTTTCAATGCACATATCGCCTCACTCTTTATGATTCTTCAGATAAATATAGAAAGAGGTAAGGGAAGTGGGGCGTTGGAGTTAATCTATCATCACTTAGAAAAAGCAGGAATAAGGGTGCTGCAGGGTAATATCTCCTTTATTATTGTAGAAAAATGCTTCTGGCATGTATTTTAAAGTATGATTTAACTAAACAAATTTGCTTTATGATGTATGATTTTATATGATTTAAATATAAAAAGAGAAATGGAGGGGGAGCAGAAGTTATTATCTCATCTTTCATGGTGCTGCATAATGGAGCTGAATGGTGATAACTCCTTTACTGTCATAGAAAAATGCTTCTTACTTGTATTTTGGAGTCTGATATAAATAAACTAATTTGCTTTATATTTTATTCAATATAAACAGTGAAGCATAATTGTGCATCAGTTATTATGAAGGGCGGACGGTGGATCATTGTAAGCGCGTGGGGGGGATGCCCGAAAACCATTTTTCAATGTCCATGTTGTCTAACTCTCCATGATTCATCAGATATATATATATATATATATATATATATATATATATATATATATATATATATATATATATATATATATATATATATATATATATATATATATATATATATATATATATATATATATATATATATATATATATATATATATATATATATATATATATATATAGAAAGAGGGTGGGGGGTAGAAGTTTAGTTCATCACTTTGAACAAGCATGAATAATAGTGCTGCAGGATAATAAATCCTTTATTATCGTAGAAAAATGCTTCTTACATGTATTTTAGTTTGATTTAACTAAACAATTTTGCTTTATATTTCAATTGATATGAACAGTGAAATATAACCGAGCATCAGTTATTAACAAGGACGGACGGTGGGTCATTGTCAGGGCCTGGGGGGGAGGGCAGATGCCTGAAAACCGTATTTCAATGCGCTTGTTGTCTAGTTTTTAATGATTCTTCAGATAAATATAGAAAGAGGTATGGAGGGAGGTAGAATTTAATATCTCATCTTCTGTCGCTAGGTTAAGCCTGAATAAGAGTAATATAGGGTGAAAACTCCTTTACTATTGTAGAAAAATGCTTCTGACATGCATTTTAGAGTCTGATTTAACTAAACTAATTTGCTTTATATTTCATTCAATAAATACAGTGATGTGTACATGCACATCAGCTATTATAAAGTTTTATTGAGCTATCAGATACACATGAATCGAATTTTGAGGATCGAGGGTGGTAAAAATAAATGTCTAATCCCTTTTGAATCACGGGAATGTTTTTACTTTACGTCATTTTTATTGGTGTTAGATTAATATATCCCCTACCAACGTGGCACTATTTGTCAATGTAGTATTAAATATTATGTTTACTTGCATACCGACACAGAGGTAGAAAAGGCAAGGTGGAGAAGCAAAGTTTTGGGGAATGCTGACAATAAATACTACCAAGAATTGGGTTTTCAGCAAAATAAAATGCTGAAATCTTTACACTAAATCTTACACTAAAGCGTAAATCTTACGCTCTTTACACTAAATCTTAAGCTTTGTCCCAATTCTTTAAGAATGACCCCTGAATCAGAAAGGCCGTAGAATAAATAGTTGAAATTACTCAAAATACTTTAGCATAAAGAGCGAAGTATTTATCTCCTCCTAAATACCTCGCTCTTTATGCTAAAGAACTTTTAGAACCCCTCATATGCGTAATAATGTATGCTCGTTTTAAGTTTTAATGCTACTCCTTACTTTCAGTCGAAAAAAAATTCATGCTTATTTTTTCATTATTTTTGTTTTATAGTAATGCAAGAAAATCCTGCGCCCTTTTCATTGAATTTCTCTTCCCCCATCACATATTCCTCCAAGGAAAGATCCTCCCACATAGCCCCCTCTCCTCAACCCCACTTCCCAAATCCAAAAAATCCCCCTGAAAACGTCTGTACACTTCCCAATAACCATTACTGTATGTAAACACTGGTCAAAGATTGTAACTTGCAGCCCCTTCCCCAGGGACTGCTGGGGAGTAAGTCATCCCCAAAATCATAGTTATTATGGTTCTTGACTATGCGGAACAAAATGGCTATCTCAAAATTTTGATCTGTTGACTATGGGAAAAAATGAGCGTGGGAGGGGGCCTAGGTGCCCTCCAATTTTTTTGGTCACTTAAAAAGGGCAATAGAACTTTTCAATTCTATTAGAATGAGCCCTCTTGCGACATTCTAGGACCACTTGGTCGATACAATGACCCCTGGGAAAAAGAAAAAAAAAAAAAACAACAACAAATAGACACGCACCCGTGATCTGTCTTTTAGCAAAAAATACGATTTTAGCTTGAAATTTCGTTATAGGGTTCTTTGATACGCTGAATGCGATGGTTTGATTTTGTTAAGAATCTGGGACTTTTAGGGGGTGTTTCGCCCTATTTTCCAAATAAGGCAAATTTTCTCAGGCTCGTAAATTTTGACGACAAAGACTAAATTTGATGAAACTTATATGTTTAAAATCAATATGAAAATACAATTCTTTTGATGTATTTTTTAGCATCAAAATTTCGTTTTTTAGAGTTTCGTTTACTATTGAGCTGGGTCGCTCCTTACTACAGTTCGTTACCACAAACTGTTTGATTTTGGTAATTCTACTGATGAAGATCGCTGGATATGGGATCGAAATATATAGACTTTTGTATTTGTTTTTTCACTCTCTAAATAAATGAATTTATTCCCATTTGAAAATTTCTTGTTCAAAAAAACAAGTATTGTGAAGTATCTTGGCAGATGAGTGTCTAAGTGTAAAGTATCATGTTGCGTTTTTAAGTAAAAAATATATAAAAATGTTGGAATTGAAAAATTCTTTCCCCAAAAAGGTTATTAGAATTTTGTATTTTTCTCTTATTTCTCCATATTTGTTATTTCGTGAAATAGTTTGTAGTGGATGTTCACTAGCCTTTTATACTTGCTCCACATGTCAAACATTTTATGGTAACGAACTGTAAGTAAGAAGCTACCTAGTTTAATTGTAACCGAAACTCTAAAAAATGAAATTTTAACACCAATAAATATATCAAAAGTATCGAATTTTTATGCTGCTTTCAAATATATAAGTTTCATTAAGTTTAGTCTTACCTTTTAAAGGTTACAAGCCTGAGAATGTTTGCGTTATTTTCGAAAAAAGGGGGATGCACCCTCTAAAAGTCATATAATATTAATGCAGATCACACCAAAGATTGAGCGTATTAGAGAATCCTACTGCATATGTTTGGATCTCATATCTGCAAAATGTGGAATTTTGTAGTTTTTGCCGAAGATCAAAGATGCGTGTTTATTTGTTTTTTTCCCATGGGGTGATCGTACCGACCCATTGGTCATGGAATATCGTGAGAGGGCCCATTCGAACGGGAATTAAAAGTTCCAGTGTCTTTTTTAAGTGACTGGAAAATTGGAGGGTAATTTGGCCCCTCCTAAGCCCCTTTTCTCAAAATCATCCGATCAAGATTTTGAGATAGCCATTTTGGTCTTTAAATTGCAAAATTTATCCATTGCTTACGTTTAGTCTTTGTTATTTGGAAGTATGGATACATTTTTCGGGTGGGGAGGGGGGGGGCAGAAATTGTTCTCCTGGTGGGATTTTCCACAGGATAATTTTCCATGGGGTAGGAAGTTTTCAGGGAATGAATTTTTCTGGGGAATTTTACACTGGGGGAATTGGCCAGAATTCTTATACGAAATTCGTCTAATGTCTTGCTTTCTCTTTGCTGACTCAATTTACGCGTGGAGATTTAAAGGGTAATTGTCCAAAGCAAATTTATAACAGGATTGAATTGTCTAGAGAACAAACCTGTGGGGAAGAGGGATTCTTCCGTGGAGGTGCAGCCAGATTTCCTTGCATTATTTAAAAAACAATCAGAAATTTAATAAATTAATTAACTGTTATATAAGTTATGATTTAATCGAAATTAATCAACTAATTGTTGACATGTGGTTTCTGTGTCGTCCCGAACACATCAATATGCGGATTTATATTACATATTACAGTTACTCCCTCTTGAAAACCTGAATAAGCATAGTGTCTTCTGATTTATTTCAACATTCATTGAAATTTCAAATTAGTATCCATAGTTGTTCCTGAGGCATTGCAGATACGTCCTTTTGACGATGTGGATGTGCATAGAGAATTTGGCTTTAGTTCTATATCCTATCAATATGCTCTAAAAGTTCCAAACACGAAACTATTAGCTGTTCCTGTAGGGTTGTAGATGCTCCCCTTTGACAACATTGATGCACAACATCTTTTGGTTTAGTGGAAAATATTCCACTTAACATTCTTAGCTCTTCTTAGTTATGCAGATCAGCCCTTTTGATAATTTAGATGCACATAGTATTTTCTTGAACACCCCCATCAACCACCCCTGAAAGTTTCAACTTTATACCCTTTGCCGTTCCTGGCACATTAAATATACGCCTTTTTGACAATCCTGATACACATAGTGTTTTCTGATTTATTTAAACATACCCTCAAATTTCAACATGATACCCTTACACGTCTGCGAGGTACTAAAAATACGTCCTTTTGACGACATGGATGTATATAGGGTGTTTTGATATAGTTCTGCGTCTCCTCAAACTGCCCTGAAAGTTTCAACTCGAAATCATTAACTGTTTCTATGGTCTTGGAAATGTGCCCTTTGACAACCTGGACGCGAATAGTATTTCTTAATTTAGGTTTATATCCTTTTCTGTATTCCATACAAAATTCTACTTAATACCCATAACCACTCCTAGGAAATTGCAGATAAGCCGCTTTGATGATTTAGATGCACAGAGTATTTATTGATTTTCTTAAAAAAACCCTCAACCATCCCTGAAAGTTTCAACTTAATATTCTTTGTTGTTTGTGAGATATTAAGCATAAAACCTTTGAACAAATTGGAGGCACATAGAATCTTCTAATTTAGTTCAGCATCCCCCTTAACATTCCCTGAAAGTTTTACCCTTAATGTCCACAGGCTTTTCAAATTCCCAGGATCAAATATGCTCCCTTTTCCTAATAATAATAAAACCTTATATAAATAATTCACAAACTATGCCCCAGCGGCTTTGGGGGGGGGGGGGTCATTTCATATCATAAAGCATAGTTGTTGAACCTTTCATCTAAATTCCACAAAATCGTTTTCGCTAAATTTTGATCGGATGTCTTTTGGGGATAGGCAGCTAAAAAGGTGTGGCAGGCGTGCTGGCTGCTCTCTCACAAATTTTGATTGCTAAAAATTTCAATTTCAATTTTTGAAATTGAACTGAAATTTCAATTTCAAATTGCTAAAAAGTTTCTGCAATAACCCCATACATACGAGGTGGTCTGGAAAAAAAAATATATACATTGAAGTCATATCTCTGTTTATTTAGTTTTATTTTATTTTGTTTATTTAGGCAGTAACTTGGTGCTACCTAAGATCTTGACTGTGAGTTGATTCTTTTTTTTTGCTATTACGATTTTTTTTTTTTTAGAAAAACACACTTTTCAAAATACGGTCGTTTCAGTAAAACACAGAGAACACTCAAGCTGTTTAGATTGATTTCAAGGGCGGAAGTAGCGCCCGTCTTATTCGTAAGCCTGAATTAGCCTTGTGACATTATTTTTTTGTTGTGTTGCTGTTGATGTTACAAAAAACACACAGCTCAATCTAAAAATACTGCCGCTTAACCTCAGCTCTTCGTGCTAAGGTTTTACTTCGACTCCTAAAACGATTCAAGAATGAATGCCTTATCCCAAACAAACAATTTTTTCACTAATACGCTTTCTTTTAAAAATGAATTTTCAGCTAAAAACCCTAAAGATAATTTGTGAGCTAAAATAGCTATATTCATTGCTCAATAGTGTTTTCAGTGTAGCGTTAGTCAAACTCTCCGTAGAGGAAAAGAAATATGTGAGTCTTTTTTTGTGCAAGAAAACTTTCTTTGATTTGAGAGTTGATGTTTATTTTTAACTTGTATTTAAAAAAAAATAGACTCTCATTCATTTTTAAAATCATATATAAGGATCTACTAAGTGTGAAATGAGGTACCACCCGTGCCAACTCGTACTATTTACTTCGAAGTCGATTTTTTGTAGAGTAATACTTCCAGAAGGGTAACTGTAATTGAAAAAGGCACCCCATAAAATATTTGAAACGTCAGAAGTCTTTTACACGGTTATAGTTTCACATTTTTTTCAAGAGATTTTTTCCGAAAATTATTATCGTAAAATATTGTCTCTCCCAGACCTATCAGTGCGGATAAGCACATGAATACAAAGTTTCATGTTTTACTCCAATTTTTTCAAAATTCAGAAAGAAGCTGTCACTCTGCATCACGCAAAATGAAGGTTTTGTCCAAATATTTTCCTTAGAATTAGTGATGGGCTATGAGAAAAATTGCCCTCCTTCTGGAAGATCCTATAGTTTGAAGTTTGAAAATTTTGCCCCGAAAGTTTTTTTTACAGCTTCAGGCCACAATTACTGCTATGTTGTGGGTGATCTTTTTTCTTATTAAAAAGGACACTAAATATTTCTATTTTCCCTAAAATTGTTAATATTCAACAACAACTTGTTCGTTACAATTACTTTCGAAAAATACAGAAAAAACAAAACAAAAAAAAATCCATCTCACAATAAGTTCAAAATCATTAAAGGTAAAGGTTCAAAACTTCTGATCTAAAGTTCTTAAATAAGCTAAACTTGATATGTAAATATTATCAAGATTTTTCGAGTTAGAGATTGTTTTTCTCTTTTTTAAAAATTTAGCAAATTCATTGATTCATTAAAAAAATTTAGCAAATTCATTAGCAAATGATACATTTTTTTCGGAAGACTTATTTAATTCATGTTTATTATCTTGAGCTGGTTGATAACCGTAATTTTTTGCTCATGAGTATTTCGCTTGCTCTTATTACAGCCTTCTTGGCTCAACTCCAAAAACACAAAAATTATGTTTTTGTCAATAATAATAAAAACATAATAAAAATAAATTTGAATTTCTCGATGGATTTTTTAGCGCAGGTTTTTATGCCAAATTAAGGAATGTGAGTCATTTATTTTATGGCTTTTGGCGGCTGGTTTTTGAAACTATTTTTCTAACATCCTAATCAGTAGAAAAAAATAAAAGAAACAGGAAGGCTGTTTTGCATTTTAATTCAAAACGTAAAACATTTCGTTTATAACAAAATATAAAAATAACACATAATACAATAGTACAACAAATATAGTAACTAATCCTCGTAATAACTAATTACAAACAGAGTATTCTTCTTAAAACTTTCATTAAATTTGCAATTTTAACAAAAAAGCAGCATAGAATAGTTTAAGTCCATTGTTTATATACATTTAGTTATTTGCAGGGATAATACAAGAGGTAAATAAAATCACTTGCTTATTCAGCTGGAAAAAATAACCTTATTTTCAAATGTAGACTTGACGAATTGGCAATACTGTTTGTGCTTAATAAGGAAAAATCAGAAACTGGAATGGAAAACTTGAAAATGTTAGCATTTGTAGCTCTTAATTAAGATACAACTACTACTTTTACAGATAATACGATTCTATTTGTCAATGGGACGAAATTTCTGATAGAACTGTGTGCGGTTTGTATTCAAAAACAGCCAAAAAATGAGTTTAAAATTAATTCGACTTTTAGACAGAAGCGTAAAGGAATCATTCATAAATTACAAGTATTGCAACGGTCTGCCCAATCTCCAGCATCTGATATGCTCATTGGAGCTCCACTTATTTAACCACACCAGGCACACTGTCCCCCATGCTATGCGTGTTCATGCCACAAACGGCATATTGTGTGCCAAACTTTCACTACACGCAATGTAGGCCACTTGGCATATACCATTTTTGAGAGTGGACTGTCCCTAAAGACTTTACCTTTCTTTAAAATACCCAGGGCACTATAAATTATATCTGATTCCTTAAATTGCTCAAGTGTTAAGCCTTAATTCAGTAAGATTCTCTAAGAATCTTAGTTCAGGATTTCAAGGATCATATTTCAGCCAGCACCTTAACTTTTTCTATTATACTACTTTTCTTTTGCACCTTTAGAGTATTTGTGCTGTTCTCGCAATTTATATTTGAAATATTTTATTCATTATAAATTGTAAAATCCAGCCTGAATAATCTTTAAAACCTATTTAAAACAGAATATAGTATAACAAAAAAAAGAAAAAAGAATATTCTAGACTCCGGAATAGTACACTGAAAAGAAGTATACTTGAGACATATTCATTAAAGAAGAAATGAAGTAATTTCAAAATCCTTCAAAATTTCAGTTTTCAATGATCTAGAAGTCTAGAAATGGCGACAATTATTTGAACTGGACACAAAAAAAGAAGAAAAAACTACATCGACAAGGAAAACCTTCCAAGTTCTATTCCGTAAAGTCTTTTCGACTCAAATGTTTCCGTCCAGAGGTATTGCAAAATCGCATTGGAAACATTCGAATCAATCAGTTTTATAAAAGCAATTGTGTGTTTCCTATCAAACAGTTCGTGATAACGAACTGTAAGTAAGGAGTGACTCAGGCAAATAATAACCGAAACTCTAAAAAAAGAGGTTGTAATAATAATTAACTGAGCAAAAGAATTGGTACTTTATGCTGATTTCGGATTTACGAAATTCACTAAGTTTAACTTTACCCATCATGAGCCTGAAGACATTCATATTAATGCTTCCTATGGCGGATCTGGTTCACTAGATTTGTCATGAAATTATGCTATTGAAGTATAATTGCGCACCAGTTATTATGAAGGACGGACGGTGGGTCATTGTAGGCACGTGAGGGGGGGGGATGCGTGAATACCATTTTTCAATGCCTATATTACCTCACTCTTCATGATTCTTCAGATAAATATAGAAAAAGGTACGGGAAGTGGGGTGTAGAAGTTAATCTATCATCACTAAGAAAAAGCATGAATAAGGGCAATTTTCAATGCACATATCGCCTCACTCTTTATGATTCTTCAGATAAATATAGAAAGAGGTACGGGAAGTGGGGCGTTGGAGTTAATCTATCATCACTTGAAAAAGCAGGAATAAGGGTGCTGCAGGGAAATATCTCCTTTATTATTGTAGAAAAATGCTTCTGGCATGTATTTTAAAGTATGATTTAACTAAACAAATTTGCTTTATGATGTATGATTTTATATGATTTAAATATAAAAAGAGAAATGGAGGGGGAGCAGAAGTTATTATCTCATCTTTCATGGTGCTGCATAATGGAGCTGAATGGTGATAACTCCTTTACTGTCATAGAAAAATGCTTCTTACTTGTATTTTGGAGTCTGATATAAATAAACTAATTTGCTTTATATTTTATTCAATATAAACAGTGAAGCATAATTGTGCATCAGTTATTATGAAGGGCGGACGGTGGATCATTGTAAGCGCGTGGGGGGGGATGCCCGAAAACCATTTTTCAATGTCCATGTTGTCTAACTCTCCATGATTCATCAGATATATATATATATATATATATATATATATATATATATATATATATATATATATATATATATATATATATATATATATATATATATATATATATATATATATATATATATATATATATATATATATATATATATATATATATATATATATATATATATATATATATAGAAAGAGGGTGGGGGGTAGAAGTTTAGTTCATCACTTTGAACAAGCATGAATAATAGTGCTGCAGGATAATAAATCCTTTATTATCGTAGAAAAATGCTTCTTACATGTATTTTAGTTTGATTTAACTAAACAATTTTGCTTTATATTTCAATTGATATGAACAGTGAAATATAACCGAGCATCAGTTATTAACAAGGACGGACGGTGGGTCATTGTCAGGGCCTGGGGGGAGGGCAGATGCCTGAAAACCGTATTTCAATGCGCTTGTTGTCTAGTTCTTAATGATTCTTCAGATAAATATAGAAAGAGGTATGGAAGGAGGTAGAATTTAATATCTCGTCTTCTGTCGCTAGGTTAAGCCTGAATAAGAGTAATATAAGGTGAAAACTCCTTTACTATTGTAGAAAAATGCTTCTGACATGCATTTTAGAGTCTGATTTAACTAAACTAATTTGCTTTATATTTCATTCAATAAATACAGTGATGTGTACATGCACATCAGCTATTATAAAGTTTTATTGAGCTATCAGATACACATGAATCGAATTTTGAGGATCGAGGGTGGTAAAAATAAATGTCTAATCCCTTTTGAATCTCGGGAATGTTTTTACTTTACGTCATTTTTATTGGTGTTAGATTAATATATCCCCTCCCAACGTGGCACTATTTGTCAATGTAGTATTAAATATTATGTTTACTTGCCTACCGACACAGAGGTGGAAAAGGCAAGGTGGAGAAGCAAAGTTTTGGGGAATGTTGACAATAAATACTACCAAGAATTGGGTTTTCAGCAAAATAAAATCGTAATTTCTCTCTTTTCCTATTTCTATACAATGTTCCAATATATTTAAATATATTTATACGATATACTGCGTTTAAACATCAGAGAATCGATTATAGAGGTCACGATGAAATGAGCCACGCAGAAGATCAGAAGTCACACAGAATTTCAATCCATATGAATAATAGTACCCCTTTCTGTCACCCAAAGTTTTGCAATAAAAATGTAATTGTTCACTGAAAACTTTGACTAAAATATTCAAATATTGCATAAAATATGAATTATCGACTAGCATTTTCATTGTTGAGAAGAAAACTTAAAAAGTGGGGGTTCATAGGGCCTTTACCCCACATCATGTCTTGATTAGACAAGGCCAGGATTTGAAAAACAATCAGAAACTAAATAAATAATAAAAAATTAACTGAAAATAAGGAGCTACATTAAAACTTAAATGAACGGATATTATTCCATATATGAGGATATTCCCCCTATATATCCCCCTCCTCAACCCCTCGCTCTTAACAATGTTCACGGAAGTTGACTTTTTTCCCAATTCTTCAAGAACGACTTCTGAAACGCAAGGGCTTCTGGAATAGGAAGATTTTTAAAGCATTAAAAAACTTGAGCCTAAAAAGCGCAGTGTTGAGGAGGGGAAAGGACCCTCTCATATACAGAACACTTTCAGTTCATTCTAAGTTTTAATGTTGTCTCTTATTTTCAGTAGAAATAACTTGCTTTTTTTTATTAAATAAAAACAAAGGTGTTTCACCCATGGTTTTAATCTCAGAATATTCTATCCTCCTACCAAAACAGATTTTTATGAAGACACACAAGCATATTCCTTAATTAGTCAAGTCTGTATGTGTTTTACGTAATTAAAAATTCTGAACAACCCAATCAGTGAAACTGAAGAAAAAAAAATAGTCGCCAATAATCAAATGATCTAAATTTACCTTTAATGCCAGTCCCACAGTTTGAATTATTCTTTGAACAAGAAAAACTATGAGAGGCATACTACCCTAGTAAGAAAATATTTTAACCTCACCTATTTTTTGAATGTTGTCTAACTTGCACAAAAAGGTCAGCTTTTGAGTTCCCCTTAAGACTGAGAAATTTTCACAGTGGCAGTAAAAGGCATGAAAACTAAGATAAACATATCTAAGTTGTACTTAACAAAATTTTGCATAGCTCCCACGCAAAAACTTTAATTTTTAGAAATTTGAAACTAGGTCCACGGGGGATTTTTTTTGTCCCATGCCCACTTGCCTTATTCAGTATATTTAGTCCTAAAAAGTACGATACTTAAAGATTTAGTTTATCACTTTTATTTTTCAAAATATTGAAGTTTTTAGGACAACGTCACATTTTCGTTAGTGTTTGCCACATCAAATCGTGAAAATAAATAAGTGAGACATTATCTAAGTTTGACAGCGCCTTTTGTCTGTAAGGCTGGTACATTAACAGTCTGAATCCCAGAGACAACCACGGTTAATACGAAAGCTCTTCATACCTCTATAAGTATACTTCTTATACTTCTGAGCTGTATATACCGCATGCTTTTAGCTTATTTTTCGCTAACTCTTTACGCACGTTTCGTTTTTTTTTCTATTGCGGATTTACTACTTCCAAGAGTTGCATAACTGCGTTTGGAAGCCTTTTTCATTAAAAATTGACTTCCATAAAATTTCCAAAATTTAAAGATAAACATAATTTTGTAAGTTTCCAATTAACCCATTTAAACAACCAGATTTAATTTTCACTGTCCTTGGTATCAATCAATTGTTGGAATTAATTCAAAAGGTTTGTTTCCCTTCTTTTTTTTGTGAGTTTTCCTTCTGCTGTATATCTTTTAGCTACATGATAGTTGGGGTGGCTCGATTGAATCGTCATTTGTAACAATTGCAAATTTTCATTTTTTGGGTTTTCCTTTAGGCATTATATAACTGGTTGTGTTGAAAACTGTTAGCTTACTGGTATTGATTCTATCGGGCCTCTCTTTTTATGTTATAAGTGGATTTCACTTTATAGAAAATAAAACTTCTTTTAAAATTTTTAGGTATTTCTCAAGTTTCAATTAAAAAACTATAATTTTTATGAGACATAATAAATATTTATTTAAAAACAAAATTTAACATAGTTTTAAGTTCAATTCAAGATTATGTTTGTACATGACGTCATTGCAAAACTGATTTATACAAAAATGACGTCAACGATGAACATGATATTGTAAGTTTCCACTTAATCAATTTAAAAAATCAGATTTAATTTTCACTGTCCTTGTTATCAATCAACTCTTGGAATCAATTCAAATGGTTTGTTTCCCTTCTTTTTTTGTAAGTTTTCCTTCTGTTGTATATCTTTTAGCTACATGATAGTTCAGGTGGCTTGTTAGAATCATCATTTGTAACAATTGCATATTTTTGTTTTTTGGGTTTTCCCATAGGCATTATATAACTGGTTGTGTTGAAAACTGTTAGCTTACTGGTATTGATTCTATCGTGTCTCTCTTTTTATGTTATAAGTGGATTTCACTTTATAGAAAATAAAACTTCTTTTAAAGTTTTTAGGTATTTCTCAAGTTTCAATTAAAAAACTATAATTTTTATGAGACATAATAAATATTTATTTAAAAACAAAAATTTAACATAGTTTTAAGTTCAATTCAAGATTATGTTTGTACATGACGTCATTGCAAAACTGATTTATACAAAAATGACGTCAACGAAGAACATGATATTGTAAGTTTCCACTTAACCAATTTAAAAAATCAGATTTAATTTTCACTGTCCTTGGTATCAATCAACTCCAATTCAAATGGTTTGTTTTCCTTCTTTTTTTGTCAGTTTTCCTTCTGTTGTATATCTTTTAGCTACATGATAGTTCAGGTGGCTTGTTAGAATCATCATTTGTAACAATTGCACATTTTTGTTTTTCGGATTTTCCCATAGGCATTATATAACTGGTTGTGTTGAAAACTGTTAGCTAACTGGTGTTGATTCTATAGTGTCTCTCGTTTTATATTATAAGTAGATTTCACTTTATAGAAAATAAAACTTCTTTTAAAATTTTTAGGTATTTCTCAAGTTTTAATAAAAAACTATAATTTTTATGAGACATCATAAACATTTATTTAAAAACAAAAATTTAAGTTCAATTCAAGATTATGTTCGTACATGACGTCATTGCAATCCTAATTTATACAAAGTGACGTCACTGATAAACATGATCTTGTAAGTTTCCACTTAACCAATTCAAACAATCATATTTAATTTTCACTGTCCTTAGTACTTTAAGATAAGTACACTTTAAAAACACTTAATAAAGAACTATATCCTGGTTTCTTACGAAGCTTGTCAGGATTATATGACCCTATTATGACCCATTATGACCTTTGGAAATGTATGTTAGACGATTTCATTGTAAAAGTGTGTTGAAGCAGAGAAAGTTCAAGAAGCCTATTACTGTAGAAATTTTTCTATGTTCTAGAAGAGAACAGAAGCATTCTCCTAACTTAACAAATTGGTTTAATGGTAACAGAGGTAAATACGAAGATTTTCGTAAATGAGGCACCGATTTACATGTCACAGTTTAGAAATCGTAAAAAGTATTATTGGAATTGCTATGTTTTCTACCAGAGGCGTCACTGTCCCTGTGCTTTTTAGGGTATTTTATATTTAACTGACTGGTTGGTATATTTTTCATATATTTCATCAGCCTAAATCAGAATTTTGGTAGGAGTTTGGTAAAGTGGCTAAAAATCAGTAAAACCACAAAAATCGTGGTAAAATTAATAAATAAAATCATAGCTCGTAGAAATCGCTAGAAAAGGAAAAATTGTGTAGTTCTTTTATAACAGCTGAATAGATATTTTGTGTACATTTTGCAGAAACAACCCCTTCCAAAGTAAACGCAATCCTTTAAGAAAATCCCTGCCGAGGATGCTAGTAAACAGACTGAGATACAGATTCTTCTTTCATTTACACTAGCCACGTAAAGCAAGGAAGAAAAATCCTTGAACTTAGCTATTTCAAGAGCAAAATATTTTTTTTAAAGAACCCCAGACTCTTTAAAAAATTTCCTCAATGATTAAGTTAACTTTGGACATTATGTTAGCTAAACCTCGATCCTTTAAAAAACACATTTTCCTAAAGTACCAAGGACATCAAGCTAAAAAATTAAGTCTATTTATTCCTGAAAACTTCAATTTTTTAAGGTAATATTTGGGTTGTTTCAAGATTGTGAAGTTTTTAGGGCAGTACCAAATTTCCGTCAGTTTTCCATTTTCGTTAAGTTTTTTGTCACCTTTTCGTCAGTTGAAAAGTCAAAATAAAGACGCAAATCTAACTAGTTAAATTTGTTAAGTTTCAAATTAGTTTGTTAAATTTCGCCCGAAAGGTTCAAATAGTGAGGAGCTATTTGATTCATAAAAACAACTGCACCTTCAAAGGAAGGCTACACATTCTTGAGCTATTTGGTACCATGAACTATTTGGTACTTATTTTTATTGGCATTTGTTACACCAAAAACCACAGAACCGTTTATGGAGGTCTTTTCGATAAAACTTGGTTCTTGACTTCTCTTAAATTTTTAAGATATATATTGTTCTGTAAGTTTTCGTTCGACCCATTCGAAAATCTTGTTGGAAACCATTTGAACATTTGAATTTTTAATTTTTTTTAAATTGAGAATATTCGAACCATAACCTAATTGAAAAAGTTGAGGTTGTTTTAACTGTCCCTAGTCTTCACAGGTTTCTCATGGAAAAATGGGACTTTTTGCAAAAGTTTTTTTTTTAAACTGCTACTCTGAAATTATTACAAAAAAGTTAACCAAAAATGGGCAAATTATTAAAATTATATGGAGGCATATGCAACTATTCAAAGTAAAAACTTTAAACCAGTGTGAAATTCTTTTAAACTGAAGCCTATCACTTCAATATGAAAACGATAGCCACTAAAATAAAGAAAAAAGAAAGAATACGTCATCTGAGTGCTGAACGCCAGAAGAATTGAGCTATAATATTATCAGGGTTTTCGATACTCTTAGGCTAATAAACATTAAGTATACATCGACATGTGTCCACACCACTGGCAAACTAAGCGTCTTTTCTCGCCCTATTACCTTAAAAAAAGACAACCTTAAAAAGTTTGGTTTGTCAACCTTAAAAAAGCAATTGTGACTTGGCAAGATTCCATTAGAAATTATAGCATGTATCGTGTTCTAAGAAAATCTTATTTTTTCGATCATTTCATCAACTGATACAGAATTACCACAAATAAAAAATTTGATTCGAAAGTGAGTGTTTCGATGGAAATAAATTCCAAATCTGGGTGGTTGGATAGTATCAATATTAATACAAGAAACCTATCACTTGAAAACTTGAATGAAGAAGCCCTAACTAAAAAAGAAGAAGGGTCAAAAGAAGAAGAAGAAAAAAATAGATGAAGATGCAAGGATCAATTTATTTATGAAAGGGAGAGGATAAGCAGTTTTTTGCGT